>NW_008672997.1:135455-203016 GCF_000695815.1 Acanthisitta chloris
GAGCACAGAGTTTCAGAGAAAGAGGACAGCACTCGAGTTTTTCCTGGGAGAAAAAAAAGAAAAAAGAAAAATTAAAGAGAAGAGGAGGAGAAATTTTAACTCTATGTTAGCTCCCAAAGGACAGAAGAAAAAAAAAGGTTGTCAAACATCTGGGGCTGTCAAGAGACTAAACAGAACAAATTGCAAATTAACAAGAGGCCTCACCTTACTGTTCAGAGAAAGAGGACAGCACTCGAGTTTTTCCTGGGAGAAAAAAAAGAAAAAAGAAAAATTAAAGAGAAGAGGAGGAGAAATTTTAACTCTATGTTAGCTCCCAAAGGACAGAAGAAAAAAAAAGGTTGTCAAACATCTGGGGCTGTCAAGAGACTAAACAGAACAAATTGCAAATTAACAAGAGGCCTCACCTTACTGCTATAACAACCTATAAGCCACCCTCTGGGTCCTGCCCAGTATGAATCTACTTTCCTCCCCCATAATGGATCTCTTGGCTGTTCATGTTGGTACTGTGAATTCACCTTTGAAATATTGCTGGTTGTCATCTGTTTTTTATTCCAAATTCATGCCTGCAACTCTCTTTCCTCTTTAAAACTCTCAGTTCTGATGCTGCTTCATATTTTGTTCAGCACATGTCTCTCCCCTTACACCTCTAGGATTGCAAATGTATATGATTTCAGAGGTGATTTCTGAGATAGTTGTACCTCCTTTAAAACTTCAGGAATTAGAATCAAATGTCTAAAAAACTCAGTTTTCATCTTTATTTTATTTTGGTAATTTAATTTAAAACTGTCTTTTAAATTGTATAATACCTATGTCTATTAGAAAATAGAAAAAATGCAGCAGTCAAAAATAAAGAGGGTAGAAAAAGAGCAGAACCCAAAAGTTGTGTATTGTTTTTGTTGCTGTTATGTTTTGTCTTTTAATGGGATTTTTCTTTAAATATATTTCACAGTATTTAGATATTTTAAGGCATAATTTTTTTTTCTTTTATACTGCTTTTTTTTTCCCACGTCTGTTATTATTTTCTTCATGTATTCTTGTTTCATTTCCCTCAGTTTTCTGCAAATTGCATTACAATTTGGCCCCAGCATTCTTCTGGAATAGTTTTTTGGATCTACAATATTTTCTCTAGTTCTTCTCCCTCTCTTTTGGAACTGCACAACATCAACATTAGTCAAGACTGATAGAAGTGCAGAAAGTCAGCAAGAATATTGATTATGAAAAACAACAATAACAAAACACAGGACTTTTTTACTTAAATGACTGAAATCTTTATGGTATTTATAGCAGTAATGTGAGAATCAACAGCTTTGTACTTGCAGGTTCTTTGTGGAAGTGGCTGAAAAAGAAAAATTCAGCTCTGTCATAAGAGAGAAAAAATTTGGCCTTTGCTACAACTTTAACTAGAACAGAAGAAATGGTAGGAACCATTTCCTTGTCTGAGCAGGAATATCTTAATGTTACTCTAACACAGGTGTGAAATCAATAAAATTCATTCAGAGACGGCAAATTTCTCAGGTTTTTTCAGTTTGCAATGAGCCTTAGCATGCTAACTGATATTGGGGGTCAACTGAAGCTGGACAGCAGAAAATGTTATTATCACCCAGCCCTGCAGTAAATGCAGTAGATCTGCTATGCCTGTGCTGGAGCTGTAGTATTTGGCAGAGAAATGGAGAGACAAACTAATTTTAATCTATTGCCATAGGTTACCCAGACTCTTTTAACCTGCTAAGGCTCTACACACATTCAGCAGTTTCATCCAGAGTCTTTACAGCAAAGAGATGTAGTTAGCTGGCAAGGTATGATAGCAAACACACTCTTCTCTGTACTGTGCAACCACTTGCAGTGGGGTTAATCAGAGCTCAGATACAGTCAAGGGATTTTTGCAGGCAACAGGAAAATCTAGAAGGTAACTTTTTGTTGAGATTTATTCAGGAACTTGCTCTAGAAGTTGAAAGCTGAATTATTACATAAGAAATCTTAACTTTAATCTTTAGTCAGTGCCTGGATATGCTACTTTGGAGCAGACACTTCAAGACTTAGTTTCTTGATTGTGAGAATGTGCATATAGATCCATTACAATGAAATATGTACAGAAAAGAAAAAAGAGAGAAAAATCAGAAAAAATGCAAACAACTTTTTGATATACAGAAATTGCACTAGACTTCCATGATATAGTCAGCTATCTTTTTACAAACTTTTTAAGAATTGTTAAAAAAAGAGATCAAATTTAAAAATTATTTTCCAAATAAGAAAACCACAATCAATTAAGTTTCCACTCAGTAACTTAGTTCTTATATAAGAAAGCAAAACTGACGTAAGACAAACACTCAGTTTTTATCTGAAATTTTACTTTTCTTTTCCATTCTTATTGAAAAGAATACTAGTGTTCAAAGAGATTTGTCTTGATTTTGTGCATTCTAGTTTCTATACTTGCGTGTTCTTCTCTTTAAATATTTTCTAGAATTATTTTTTTAAACTTTGTTTTAGGATTTTAAAGTTAGTAAGGACTGTACCTTCTCAGTGTCTGTAAAGCTTAACCACATATTGTAACTGCAGTATTACCACAATATAAATACTTACACAAATATATTTTTGATTGTAGAACACTGTTTAGCATGTCAACACTTAATCCAAATTCTATTTTTTAATAAAACTTAAGCAAACTTTATTTGGTTTGGCACATTATGTCAGATGATAGACAGTCTTTATGCAAGATCCATGAGGAGACCACAACTATTTACAGTATGCAAATGATATGTAAATATGCCCTTGTTTTCAGACAGCATCATTGATGCTCAAGGATATCATGCCTTCCCCAAATGAGATGCAAAGAATGAAAAATTCTCCCAAGTTCAGCAACTGCCAAACTCCACTTCTAGCAAGGTTGATTTTTCCTGGCCTTGCAAGCTGCATACGAAGCCCCCTGCATGTCTGAAAAGCATGAGACATTTATTCTGTAACTAAGCAGGGCCGATAGGTCCCTCTGAATGGTTCAAAGGTAGAAGAGAACAAAAGGTAGAGGAGACCTCCCTAGGAGATCTCACTGCTCTATTACCGGAGGGAGGATGGACACACACCTTGATCATTCAGTGACCTTTTGATTTCAGCTTCAAAAGAGCTTCATATCTTCACATAGCCAGGGATTTCAATCAGGCAGAAGCCCATGTGCTGCATTCTACTGCACGCTATGCTCCTCTGCCATGGAAACCTCACTTGAACTTACATACGCCTTTGAGCCTTCTCCAGAGGGAATACTTAAATGAAAGAGGTAATTACTTGGCCAGCCAGTCAGCAGGTCTCAGACATATTTAAACTAAAATTTGCAAAGAAAAAATCTCATAATTCTAAGAGTTAGGCTTGCTTACCCCAGATTTTGTCTTTCAAATCACAATTTTACAGGCAAAAGATAGCAATAGCACTAGTAAGCAGCAAAGTATAGTTCTGAACAAAGAGTAATGACATCAAATGTCCAATGTCCATAAAGAAGTCTAGAAGAAAGGACGATAGGGATAGTTGTGATTCTTCAATGTTTATAAAAGCAACGATGTGAAGTACACTGGGTGTGTCCATGACATATTATTTCTTTCTCACTTAGATTTAAGGATTCAAGAAATATGACCCAAATTAATTCTGTTATGAGTTTATAGGTTAGGCATCAGATCCTGTGCCTGTATAGCATTGCTAAATTTAATAGAAATCAGCTCATTAACCTCCTCAGAGGTTCTTGTGCTAAATATTATATGAGCTGCTTTGTGTTCATCTTCTATGTCTCATATACTTCATACAAAAGAAATCTAAGAAGTTTCTCCTTCAGACTGCGTTCAATATTTTATGTGCTGAACAAACAGAGAGACTCAGTTTCTTTGCTTTCCTTAATCTTTTCTTTTTTAATGTAGCACGATTTAAAATAATAGGTATTATGTGAAGTGGCTATATCTTAACAGGTTTCTGTTTTTTCCAGCAATCCCGTATTGTTTTAGATTATGTGGGCAATATTTTCTATGTAATTTCCAAAACTCTCTTTCAACTGTAAAAAAAATTGCAATTATTTTGCTGACATAAATGGAGGTCCAGTAATTATTAGCTACTTATTTTCATGGTGAATTGTGAATAAAGATATTTACTCATTTATTTTACTAATTTGCTAGTCTGTATTTCATTTAATTTCCACCTAGAAACTATGAGGAATTTGGTCCCAAACACACATGTGTTTCAGAAACTGGTGCACACTGAGCAATACCCTGCTTACTGCAGCCACTTACTATGCTAAATGTACATTAGTCTCCTGTAATTTCTTCACTAGAATTGCCTGCAGCTTGCAAAATGTTACATATCCATAGCCAGTTTCCATTTAACAGACTGAGATGAACCAGGTACACACCCAAATTCAGTGGTTATTCATCTCCATTGCACAACACATTTGGGGAAGAAGCAATGGATACAGATAAACAACCCCCTCACAGTTGGAGTAAGAGCGAAGAAACATTTCTCTAGGCTGTTTCGTCTAACTCTTTCTCCCTCAATATCCCTGACCCAATATATTTAGTCTTGAAAGAAGATTCAATGTAATTTAATTTCCACTTACCCACATTTTCTTAGCCCTTCGTACATTTTCTTTTCTTATTAATTTAATATAATAGTGCTTTCCTATCCACAATACTGTCTTTGTTCCTCAGTGGAATTTGCAGAATCATAGAATGGGTAAAGTTTGAAAGGACCACTATGGGTCATCTGGTCCTAGCATTCTGTTCAAACATGGGATTGAATCTAGATGTTTCTTGAAGATCTCCAGTGAGAGATTCCACAACCTCTCTGGGCAATCTCTTCCAGTGTGTGGTCAGCCACACAGTAAAGACCTTCCTCATATTCAGGTGGAACTTCCTGTGCATGAGTTTCTGCTCATTGCCTCTTGTCTTGTTTGGCACTATCAAGAACAGCCTATTTCCATCTTCTTGGCACCCTCACTTCAGATACCTACAGACATTGATAAGGTTCCCTCTCAGTTGTCTTATCTTGAGACTGAACAGGCCCAACTCTCTCAGCCTTTTCTTGTAAGGAATTGTCTTTTTCACCCACTGCTGGACCCACTCCAGGAGCTCCATGTCTTTTTTTTGTATTGAGGAGCCCAGAACTGGATACAATAGTCCAGATTTGGCCTCACTAGGGCTGAGCAGAGGGGCAGGATCACCTCCCTCTACTTGCTGGAGATACTCTTCCTAATGCACCCCAGGATACCATTTATCTTCTTGACCAAAGGGCACACTGCTGGCTCATGAACAGCTTGTTGTCCAACAGGTCCTTCTCCACAGAGTTACTTTTCAACAAGTCAACCGCCAGCCTGTCCTAGTGCAAGGACTTACGTCTCCCCAGTTGCAGGACCTTGCATTCGCCTTTGTTGAATTTCAAACAGCTCTTCTCTGCCCATCTCTCCAACCTGTTGAGTTTTTTCTGAAGGACCGCACAGGACTCTTGGGTATTGACCACTCCTTTCATTTTGTGTCATGATGAGCTTGCTGAGGAGAAATTCTGCCCCTTTGTCCAACTCATTGATAAGGAAGTTAAACAGTACTGAGCCCAGTAGAGAACCTTGGGGACGGCTACTGGTGACAGACTTCCAAATAGACCCTGTGCCATTGACTACAACCCTCTGAGATCTGCTGTTCAGGCAGTTTTTAATCAAACTCATGTCCACTCATCCATTCTACACTTTCTCAGTTTGCCTATGCGGATGTTGTGAGAGACAGTGTCAAAAGCCTCGCTGAAGTTGAGGGAGACAGTATCCATTGCTCTATTCTCATCCATCTAGGTAACCATTTTATAATAGAAGGCAACTAGGTCAATCAGCTATAACATACTTTTACTGAATCCATGCTGACTACTCCTAATCACCTTCTTGTTGTTCATGTAGATAGAGAAATACAGAATGGGGCATTTCACCACCTACCAAGGATCGACTGGCTGGTAATTCCCTGGGTCCTTCTGGTCCTTCTTGCTGACTGGGATGACATTTGCTTTCTTCTAGTCCTCAAGAGCCTTTTCTGATCTCCATGACCATTCATAGATGATCATGAGAGGCCTGGCTATGATGTCCAACAGCTTTCTTAGCACTCGTGGATGCATCCCATCAGGGCTCATGGACTTGTGGATATCAGCTCTGCCTAGGTTCTCTGACCAATTCCTCCTTGAACAAGGGGAAATCTTCCTTCCAACATTTCTTTACCCTAGTATCTTGGGTCAGAGATATCTGGTGGCTGACCGTGATGGATACTCTAAAACTTCTACTTCCTCTGTTACACTTGAAAGCATTTCCACTAGCCTTTTAGTCTGCCTCTCAACCTGCCAACACTTTTCAAGTGGCATAGCATTGCATCAAATCTGAAATGAATGAAATGAAACATTTTTATGTAATGCTTCAGCTTCTCCTCTGCTTTTAATATTTCACTTTATAGTGTGGTCTGAAGGATAACAGATTGATCAGTGATTTCACTGTCTGTCTTACCCTCAGGGAAGGATGGGAGACAGATGCTACTCTCACTTTTTCTCTGCTCCCCTGCTCATTGTAGAGAGGCAGCAGCAAGTGAAGGAATGAGCACCCAAAAAGCCTTACTTAATCTAGGAATGATTCACAATGGTTTTTGTGTTCTTGGTGGTACCTCTCAATGTGTGGCTAAGAGTATGGGAGGGTGTCATGTTTTAACCTCAGCTAGCAACCAAGAACCATGCAGCCACTCACAAACTTCCCGCCAGTGGGATGGGGGAGAGAACTGGAAGGTTAAAAGTGAGAAAAGCTCCTGGGTTGAGATAAAGACAGATTCACTCACAAACTTCCCGCCAGTGGGATGGAGGAGACAACTGGAAGGTTAAAAGTGAGAAAAGCTCATGGGTTGAGATAAAGACAGATTAATAGGGAGCACAAAAGCTGCACACACAAGCAAAGCAAAATAAGGAATTAATTCACTGCTTCTCAAGGACAGGCACATGTCCAGCCACCTCCAGGAGAGCAGGGCCCCATTAGCACAAAAGCTGCACACACAAGCAAAGCAAAATAAGGAATTAATTCACTGCTTCTCAAGGACAGGCACATGTCCAGCCACCTCCAGGAGAGCAGGGCCCCATTAGGCGTAACGGTTCCTTGGGAAGACAAATGCCATTACTCCAGATGTTCCCCCTTCCTCCTTCTTCCTCCCGCCTTATATACTGAGCATGATGTCATATGGTGTGGAATATCCCTTTGGTCAGTTTGGGTCACCTGTCCCAGCTGTGTCTCCTCCCAGTTTCCCATGCATCCCCAACTTCCTTGACACCATGACAGTATGGAAAGTGGTAAAGGCCTTGACTCTGTGTAAGCTCTGCTCAGCAATAACATAAACATCTCTGCATTATCAACTCTGTGCCCTGCACAAATCCCAAACATAGCCCCATACTAGCCACTGTGAAGAAAGTTAACTCTACTTCAACCCAAACTAGCACTCAGGGGAAAGTATTCAAATTGATTGCCAGAATGGTTGTAGCTAAGCTTGGAGAGCAGAACAAGGGAGGAGAGGGATGGAATATCTTGCTAAAAATTGAGGGCTTTAACCCCATTTTGGGACAAATCACTGTAATTTGTCCGTGCTGCAAGGTGAAATCCCCATGCAACCCGCTGGTTCTTGTACAACTTTCTAAGAGGCAATTCAATACCACTCTGCCACTGGAGTGTTGTAATTGTCCACTATGTATAAGATGAGTTTTCAGCTAGGAATAATTTTATTTCCGTTTAATCTACTTCTATAGCCTATTAAAAACAAACAAGCAAGGTCTCCATGCTTAATGAAAAAGAAAAGATGAACTATAAGCATCATGACAGAAGTATAAGCTTTTCAAACCTTATATTTTAAGGGGAGGAAGAAAAAATATCAACTTTATTTTTTGCCACATTCTCATTTCCATATAAAATTTACACAGCATGCAGTAAATCAGCTTAAAGATAAACTGTTAATATACTTTGCTTGCAAAGGGCAGACCATTAACAGAAAGTTTACTTTAGGCCTTTAAAATTCTTCTCCTATCTTCCGTTCTCTCTGGCTCTGAGACCTCAGGGGATGTAATCCCTTAAAATGCAGCTCATCTTCAATTAGCAGAGCGAACATATGTACGTTCTTCACTGAAATCCCCAGGTATCATGCAGTGCAGTTCACTTCAGATTTTACAGTTAATTAAAGCCTCATACACACTTTCTGATTCTCCAGCTGGCACTGGAGAGTTTTAAAGCTAAGACCACTTTAACTATAACTCAGTTAAAAAGCTTGCTAACAAACATTAATGTCCATGTGGCTTTCTTGCTGACCAACACACTGTAACGGGATGTTTATAACCACTGATCTCCTCCTAACAAGAGAATGAGTGAAAATTGAAATTGCAAGAGGGACAAGAGTTTGAACTGTCTGCTTGAAAATAAACCCCCACAGATATCAGAGTTCACTGGGAAAATACCTTGAAAATGTGCAAATGAACCTTGAGGGGAAGTTAGAAAATATTCCAGTTATAACCTTGAAAAATAATAATTAAAAAGTACCCTTTTCTGAGTAATATGCTTAGATCTTGTAGTAGGCAGATGTGACTTGCTGATATTCATGAGAATAGATGGCATGCTCTTTGAAGGAAATAAAACACATTGTTTTCTGTCCAACCCCTTTCAACAGTCACTAAATATACAGCATGTGTTCAAACTCTTCTTTTATATTTAGTGCCCTGTGTAAGGAATATGTATATAATAGATGCCTGACAGCCAGTAGCATCTCATAGGATGAAGATTCAGTGTTAAAATTTTTCAGTTTTAATAGACAATTTCCTAGTCGTATTTCACTTCAGAATAGAAATTCTGATTAACTCAGTCCTTCATCTTCCTTTTTTTTTTTTTTATTGCCTCAGCTAATATTGATCCTTCTTTTACTAGATTGTTCCAATCCCCTTTCCCCACTTCTGATTGCTGTGTCTCTTTTCTCCACTTTTCTTCCATCTTCCCTCAATATCCAACTTTTATCTTTTTAACATTCATGCACTCCTTCTGAACTTTCACTGGACTGAAGGTCTTTGATCATGGCATAATCTAATACTTCAAGAAGTTATTGTCTGAAGAGTGACTGTAAAAATGTCACTGCACTGTTATTCCCCCATACATCTCAATGTGTGGATGATCTTCAGATCAACATGACTTTTGTTACAAAGGAAAATATTTTTACTCCTTATGTTTAAAAATATCACAGTAAATCAGGTGACTACAGACACCAGTGTTTAGAAAATTAATTAATTTTTTATTTTTTTTTTTAAAGTGAAGATACTGAGAGATAAAGTTTGTCAGGCTCATTAAGTGACTGGAAGACTTAATGAAGACATAGGTCTTCATTCTGTCTCTGCTGTTTTGAGGTAAAAGAACAAAACAAAAAATACATAAATTAGGCCCTATGTTTCTTCTCACCTGAGTGGCCCCAGACCCGTCATAATTTTTGGTTTTGTTTTTTTTTTTTATTTTTAATTAAAATATGGCTGAGGAAACCATTTGAAAATTAGCCCAAACATACTGTGCTCATGAGTATTTTGCCCATGTTTGTTGAGGGACCTACCTACAACGTTTCTGCAAAGACCATGCTGGGGCAAGTCACCCTCTGTTAGTGTTGTTTGTGAAACAAGGGATCTGCAAGAACTGGAATGCACATTGCAAAATGGATTTGCTTTGTTACATATCTCACAAAGTCCAGGGGCATATAAAGTTAGATTTAGCTTAATGCTCAGCCACTCAGAAGTTTAGGAAGCTTATGACAAAAGAATGATGAGGATTTTTTTACACTTGGAATATTTCTGTTTCTGAAAGTGCCAATAATCATGTATTAATTATTGCATTGATACAAGAGCAGGATGGCAATCTACAATACCCTTTCCTAACTTTAATGTTCTTCCTGTGGTAAAATGCATATAAAAGGATGTGTATTTCAGAAGCCATTCTTTTTGTGGAGGCAGCATATACTTGGCTACTTTGGAAATGCTGTTCTTCATAATGTCTTCTCAGGTAAATCTGCTGTCTAAAACACTGGCAATCTGAAAACTACCTTACTATGGGTACTAACATCCTGGGCATCCTTGCTGGAACATTTTCTGGATATTCATTATTTTCAGCCTATTTCTGCAGTTCCAAGTTCAAATGGTTTATGAGGATTATTTTCTTTTTGTCCCTGTCCCTTATTTAGTCTCTTTCAGAAGAGAACTGCTTGTATTTCTTTGATGTAGAAAAGGAATCTGCAAAAGCCGAGAAAGATTCATGGCTAGAAATGTCAGATGACATAAATCGGCATATGCTTATTAATTGCACTAGGCCTGTGCACCTTTAACTTGACCTGTTTCTATATCTGCAATAACATGATCTCATTTACTATTCTGGTGTCTAGCTTTAACCCCAGCTAGCAACCAAACACCATGCAGCTGCTCACACACTCCCCCACCAACAGGATGGGGGAGAGAATAAGAAGGGTAAAAGCTAGAAAAGCTCATGGGTTGAATAAAGACATTTTAATAGAGAAATCAAAAGCTGCACACACAAGCAAAGCAAAACAAGGAATTATTTCATTGCTTCCCATGGGCAGGAGGTGTTCAACCATCTCCAGGAGAGCAAGGCCCATCACGCTTAACGATTCCTTGGGAAGACAAACGCCATCACTCCAGATGTCCCCCCTTCCTCCTTCTTCCTCCCACTTTATATACTGAGCATGATGTCATATGGTATGGAATATCCCTTTGGTCAGTTTGGGTCACCTGTCCCGACTGTGTCTCCTCCCAATCTCCCATGCACCCCCAATTTCCTTGCCAGCATGAAAGTTCAGAAAGCAGCAAAGGCCTTGGCTCTGTGAAAGCAATTGCTAAGCAATAACAAAAACATCTCTGTATTATCAACTCTGTGTCCTGCACAAATCCCAAACATAGCCTCATACTAGCCACTGTGAAGAAAGTTAACTCTACTTCAGCCCAAACCAGCACATCTGGATATCTTTTTATTACTTGTGGTCGATTTGCATTTCTGTGGGGCTGTTTGCTTTGTCTGTGGTCATATTTGGAGCTGAGAAAGAAAAATTACATTATATTATAAATTCGAAACTATTTAAATAAGAATAACTCTTTCACAGAAAAAATGACAGTACTCTGTAATTTCCTGTTTTATGAAACCTTATAGCGCTCCTGTGTTCTCATATTAATAAAATGACTTGTCAAACCTAGTCCATTGCTGGTAATGGAAATTAAAAACCTTATTCTTTAATTCGATGGCTACCTCCCAACAGAATATCAACCCACTGCAACTTGACAAAGTGAATTTGAAATGAAAGTGAACTGTAACTACTCACCCTAATAAAATAACAAGTTTGTAGCATGGGTGTTTCTACAAGGTCGGGGGAAAATATTGAAATCACAAAATCTTAGATTTCCTGTTAATATTATACAGTAATATAATTTCTTACAACTCCTTTGCCACAGATTATGAATGCTGAGCAGGTTTATTACAGATTCTCAGGATTCTTAGTTAACTGCCAATTGGGAAGGAAGGCAAGGAAAGGAAATAAGGTATTTTCCATGTAAAATGGGTATTTTTTTGCTCACTCACCTGCAAAATTAGTGCTGAGAAAAGAGAAATTACAGAAATAAATGTGTTCCTTCTCTATCTATCCATAACAAGATTTCACCTTTGTATATGAGAGCTGGAGAACTTGCTACACAGATTTTCCAATTACTCATCTTTGATTTTTCCAGATTCTGGGAAAAATAAGAGATTTTTCTTTAAGAATACATTCCGAATTTTATTTTGTAGAATTGCTTTAATAGAATGCAAAGTGTAAAACTCTGTTTAACTTGGTGGCCATACCAGAAAATGGGCTAGATTCCAAATGCTACTTATATATATATAAAATTTCTTTTTGGCATAATATATATTGCATTTTCCATCTCAACAGATTTTAAAAATTAGCATACTCATTTAGCATTTTAGTCTCTTTTGGTAACTGAGTGTGAAAGCCCTAATCAGATTAGAGGAATTAAGAAAAATTACATGGGTAAATACTAAATGATGAAGAAAAGCTTATGTATCATTACAGAATAATATGATCTGAAATATCTCAGTACTAATCATCCAGAAGAGAAATGCATTTGGATAATGAAATTATACTTTATAAAAGTAAAAAAAAAAATAATCAGGAAGCATTTAACATAAATTCTGCATCATCTATAGAAACCTGTTTAAAGTTATCTTTTAACATCTGTAATTTTGTCAGTGCAAACTTGCCTACATTTATAAGATACACAGGGGAGTATTTATGATTTAGGCTTGGATTCATGTATATCAAATACATTTGTGGATGACGTCCTTACTAACTCAGTAATGCTCTGAATGCCTCTGATATGGTTAGTGATGTAAATGGGCTACAAAACATATTTTGTTAAAGGAAGATATGTGATTGCTAGAATGAGCATCAGAGGAATGTGAAAACATAGTTGTGCTTTAAAAGAAACAGTTATTTTCTATAATTTCCAAGTGTATTTATACTTTTTGGAAGAGGTACTGTGTGTGGTCCTCATACATTTCCCCCTTCCCCCTTCATTAAGCTCATGTCAAGGCATAAACATACTTTGGATCAGGAAGGATTTTGTGTGCAAGAGAGGGAAAAGGTACTCAGTAATCTGTGATTGTCAGGATTTTGTTGGAGTGCACAGTTGTCTAATAAACCTTCACTCTATTACGCCGTTCTGATTTTTACTTTGGTTCTTCATCTGTGCCTGTAACACCTGACCTGCTTGCTTCTTCATTTATTTGTGTTTATGAAAAAAGCCAGCACTCTGACTTTAATAAATTTGATTTTTTAAATTTCTTTTTAAAATCTAGTGTTACCTTTAGATGTTAGCTATATGTATTTTAAGATTATCTTTAGAATATAAGTCACAGAATAGCATGGGAAAGGCAAATTCAGTTAGAAACTGGAATACAATAACACATATACTGTATGGTCTATAGAAAATCCCTAATAAACAATAATATGTTAGACCTTATTCTTCTTCACAAAAAAAATAAAATATACTTTTGCTAGTGACTTCTTTCTAATTTTTTTTTTGGCCCTGCTTTAATCTTCCCTCCATAGGTTGATTTTCATAGTTGCTGAAAAGGATTACAAATATTTCCTTCAGGATTCAATTAAACATTTTTAATCTGTTCATTTTGTGGGGGTTATATTGTTTCACTTTTTACCACAGAACTTTCAAGAAATCATAACCTGTGAAGAATGATGCTGAAGGTACTTTCTGATCATCTCCCATTATATTTTCCCTTAATCAGATATTTAATATAGAGGACATGATTTTATTTTATAGTAAAACTGATTTGACAGTGTTGGGTCCTAAAGCATGTATAAATTTCCATATGTTATATGTCAATAAGAGCTTGCATATCTGACAAATAAAGACAAGTGGTCAAGTTTCCTTTGCAGTGATAAAATAGGCATGTGGTCATGATCCCTTTGCAGTGTTGTGTCTTGAAGGACAAAGGGTAAGAGCTGAACTTAAACATGACACTGTTTAGATCCTAAATATTAGTTACACTGACTAAATAGAGATTCTTCGAATAAAAATTCTGATGTTTTCTTCTTGCAATGTACCAGATGTTGAGTCATCTAACGTAGGAGGTTTAACATTATTTATTTAGATCATTTGTCTGTCATTATATTCCCTTATGCCATACAAGTTTGGAGGTAAATAAGAATGTTAGATGAAGACAGAGTTTTTCTGAGAAAAGCAACTTCATGCCATATTTGTTTAAATATTTTATGAAAACACAACAGAATCAAGTGTAGGGGCTTTTTTTCTAAAGACATACAAATGCTTGATAAATAACAGACATATACAGATTGTGCAATAGGATGAAGAAGATGCCTGCTTTTTTCAGATATCTTTGTGGTGGCATTTCAGATTAAAGGGACTGATCAAGAGTTTCCAGATATCAGAGTAAAGATCACTGAAAAAGCCAAGAGAAACAAAGACTTGCCCATCACTAAGAAAGACATCTCTGCCACACAGGTTGCTGGGGTACTGCAGGGCAAGAACAAAGGGTTTTGTTTCTCTGATCTGTGTCAGAAGGCTTAGTACTTTTTCAAGAAAATGGTCATAAAGTAGACAACATTTGGAAAAGGATAAATCTATAAGGAAAAATAGATGATGGAGAAAAGTGAGATATGCTTGCTAAAAGAAATTACTTATCTCAGAACCAAACGATCACTCTAAAGATTATGATCTTAATAAAATTCAAAATTGTTTATTAAATCAACTTTATGTAGTAAACTTCTTTTTACTCATTCTTTCATACGCTTCTTCTATGGCATAATTTTCATACTTGGAGGGGTTGGGAAAGAGAACACAAATACTATTGCTTTTGTATTTGACCAGGCATCTTATTAAATTAAAAACTCAGGTTTGGTCTTTACTAATCCATCTATAATAATTGCTTAACAGAAAATGATAACAGTGAGATTTCCAATAAGGAAAAGAAAGAATAAAGGTTTAAATGACAAGGCATGTTTATAAGAAGATTGACCTAATATTCTAATAAGCACTACTGCCCCAAGATAAAGATGGAAAAAAAGACACTTTAAAGATGAGCTCAGCTTCAGAAAAAAAAAAAAAAAAAAAGAGGAAAAAGAGGAAAAAACATTCTGCAGTTTGATCTCAGTCTTTTACAGTCAGTCTTATAATTTATACAGCATGAGTTAAAGTTACAAGTGTAAATAGGGCACAAAATATACCTTTTACAGAACATAACAGAGTTCTCAGGAAAGCAGATTTAAGGCTTATACAAATATACACAGTAATCTATTTCTGAAATAGTACTCAGTTTCCTCTTAAAGACAAATAAAGAAAAGACAAACAGATATTCTGGAGATGAAAAAGGAGGTTCTCCATTTCCTGAGTAATATTGTCAGTTGAATGCAAAACTATCTGTAAAACCTAGTAACACTGAATTTCAGAGCCACAAATGGCAGCACTTGAATGTTCTACACATATTGCAGAAACACAGTTAAAAAATATTCTGGCAATGATGAGAAGAGTTTGTCCAGCTAAATAAGATGGTATACTTGGCATATTGAACCAGCTAGGTGCCACAATGAAGTATAAAGAAAACTCTTATGGGATTAAAATGAGGGAAATCCTGAAAACTTGAAATGATAAAAAGTTGATTGCTACACTCAGTTTTCTGTGAGCTCAGCAGCTCTTAAAATAAGGTTATGGGCAGTGAGGATCCACAGGTGCTGCTCATTCCTCAGTATTCCATAAAAATATTGTGGGTCACAAGCTATAAAGTACTAATAAAGTCTTTCTGCATTTCTCCCCAGTAGAAATTAATCATCTCATATGAACATCTAGCATTCCTATTGAATTTAATGATTTTCTTATTACATTTATTGAAATATACTTGTAATTCTCTTCCCCACTCTTTCAAACACCACCTCAGGGATAATTGGGGTTGAAGGTTTGCTGGAGTTTATATCGGTGTTGTTTTGAATTAACAAAAATGGGTCTTGACTTACCTTCTGCTAGTCGCAGGAAGCTTCATGTGCATATATTAGTCGTATATTTGGTTTATACATTTTATAGTTAGCAGCACTAATTTATTTTTCTCTTAATGTTGGCAAGATCTTCCCACAAATCTTGTTTGTGTCTGATTTATTGATAGCATTCATTGGGGTATGATACTGAAGAACCCCATGAGAAAAATCCTATTAAAATATAAGAAACTATTTATGCTATTTAGAATCACTCTTTTACTAAGTACTTATGTAATGGGAAACCTACAGGGTAAGGCTCAAATTACATGAGAGGCTTTTCTGATAAATGCAGAAAATAAAGGACTGAAAATGTTCATTCATGGAAAATGTAAAGCTGCTAATTAACCTATTTGACTAAAGACTGCACAAGGAGCTCCAAATTTGTCACTGAAAAATCCTTGATTCTGAATATGAAAAAGAAAAAAATGATTACCAAACTCAGTAGATTTGCCATTTCTAAAAAACATTACCACCTCACAAATAGATTATGTTTGCTTTAATTAACACCATGTTCTGATGACAACACACCATGCTGTCCATATGCTCCATTTTGATAATAAATGAGGCACTAACTCTTCCTGCTTGTAGCATTATGGCAGATGCTGCCCTTCCCATGCCTTCTCATGCTGTCTTCAGTCTTTGTTTTGCTGCTTTTATTCTCTGCCTTCAAGGAGGTATTTTTTCATTTTTTTAAATCAGAAAACTGTGGTTTGAATACATAAATAGGATAAGAAAGACATAAGGGAAAGGGAAAGGGAAAAGGAGGAAGACAAAAGGGATAAGGAAAGCACAAAGGGTAAGGGAATGGGGACAGGAAGGATGATAATGATTCAGGGCAAGAAAAAATTAATTCTGTAAGCAAGGAATCTCTTTTCTCATTGTTAACAACTTCTGCATTATGGTAAATACATCTAACAGTGTATTCTTCATGGAAACAAATCAATTTTGAAATAACTAATTAGCCACACCAGAAGTTGTATAGATTTGAAAACCTCCTTGACCATCTCATACTGTTAAATTTTGAGGTTTTGGTAGCTTCCTTGAAAGTAGAGACTCCTTGGGTTTTACTTGAGACATATCCCTTATAATATGCATAACACCTATGGTTCTCAAGTGTGAAAGCCTTCTTATTCAGAAGGACTGAGGAAGACATGAACTTGGACAAACAAAAAAGATGTATGAAAGGATGACAATGAAGAATGGTAGGAAGGTAATGAAAGGTCAGTAATAGGTGATTCAGATACTGGATCACTGGCAAATCTCACTGAAAACAAGGACAATCTTTCCATTCTTTTAAAGGAACTTTGGATGAAGTCCAGACAAAAAGAAAATTAAAATAAAATACAGTGTCTGGAAAAAAAAAAGGAAGATTACATTAACAAATATTGATCAGAGAATTGTAACATTTTTAGAAGAGTAGGAACAAAAGATTTGCAAGCAATATATGCACACTAAATTTTTTCTAAAATTGTTACTGCTTATTCCATCATTTACTCTGTACCACTACATGAAATAATGATTACAGATTTAGTGGCATAGACATATCTTGGCGAAGTGGTCCCTTCTGTAACCATGTTACCTATGTTAACTAGAATATTGCTACTAATCGCATAGAAAGGTTGGAAATCTTTACTTTTAAAAAAAAAAATTGTTAGGCATTAAAATTAAAGAAAAAGTCTCCTTAATATGTAGAAAGAAAAATCATGCAGGAAAAGGTGGAAAACGAGAAACACAAAATATAACAATGGGGAGATATTCTAAAAAACTTATTTTATTCAAACTAGGGTATTTTGATACTTTCAATGGCTTGTTTGTTTTGGTTTCTAGAACCCGATACAATGGTTTGGACTTCCAGAAGAAAAAGAAGGGGAAAAAATCCTTACAAATCTCTTTATTTATGACTAGGTCACCTTTAGAACCAAATTGCCCATTTTGTCAAATTTATAAAAGACACATAATGTAACTTTAAATTTGTGTATGAAGAATTCCAGCCTATTATCCTGTAGTGACATATTATGGAAGAATTAACATTGCAGGAGGTAATGGCAACGTTTTCACCACCAAACACTATCACACAGCTCTATACGCAAAGGAACTTGATGAACAAAGGAATGAAGGCATTAATATCAAATTGTCCAAATATTACACTTCGGTTCCAAGGTGTGATTTCATATGGTACATATCCTTGTAAAGGCAACATTTGTGTGTTTGGGAATTTTTTTCCCCTCCATGGATGATCCTGGGTACTAGCTGTGGGCAGAACTGCTCTGAAGGCTGTTCAGGTGAGGCAGGTGTTGAAGCCAGTCACAGGGTTGCAACATGCTTCAGGACAAACAAACGGGGCTGGGGCTCCTTGAGGCAGGCACCCACCCCACTGATGGTGTGTAGGGGCTTCCCTGGATTTTGGCTAGCCAGAAAGAAAAGAGCTACCTACACTCCAGTGCCACTGCTACTGGCAGCCTGTTTTCATCATGCATCTGAATCAATCTCCAGGAATATAGAAGCATGAAAACAGAAGTAAATGTACAATGCTATAAAAGTAGGTAAATTTTACTTGGTGTCTGTGCAGATGAAGTTATGAAAGAAACAGTAATGAACAGGCAAAAGCATCTTACCCTGAACCGATCAGTATTATTTTGTGGGAAGACATCATCAGAGACACCCATGCCCTTTGGAAGCTGAGACAGTGTCTAGACTTCAGCACAGTAACAAGACACTAATTCAAATGGCAAAATACAGAATGTTGCTCCTGTAATGCTGTTCAAATCAATTAAAAAATGTAGATCAATAACATCAAATTAAATTGCTTAGGGATTATTTAGAGGCTTCTCTTTTCCCAGCAGTCACATGTTTAAGGACTGTCACAAATTGTTCCATGTATTAGGAGCATCAACTAGGCAAAACAAATATATTATTTGCAAGTAAAAATGTGCTAAAGTAACAGCTAAATATAGGCAATATTAAGTCATGCTCTGGCAGCTGCATAGCTAAAAAATGAATGGAGCTTGTTCTCTTGCTCCCTCTGCTCCTAACCTGCCTTCTGCATAGATTATTTTGTAAAACTTGATTCTGCATGGGGCATTTGAACAGTCTTTGATTTTCTCAAGGACTTCAGTGAAACCAAGCTTTACGTTTCTTTGCTATGATGTCAGAAGTTTTGGAAAGGGGATACTGTAGCCTAACATCTGACCTTTCTTCTGAACTCTGGCTTGTGATGTTTGGTTTTTGTAAATTTTATTTCAGTGGTTCTAACGTGTTGTCAAAATACTAGTATTGAGGTTCCTTCCTTATTCTTATCAGAGTGCTTTCCCTATTTATCTGAGTCTATACTTCTGCAGTGCTGCAAACTGCTATTTTTCTTATTATCACAAATACAGGCAGTATGGAGTATTTCACTGTCTGTTTTATGAAAGGCTGATACAAGCTGTCAGATTTTATTTATCATGGATACCATCTCCCATTAATTAATAACAATGTAGCTACCTGCTTTATTTTCAATTGTTCTAAAACAATTCATTGTCACATGCAAAATGACTTTGACCTGGAGCAAGAGTTAGAGAGAAGCACTCCTGATGCTGCAGATGAGTGTGCAAGAAGGGGTTGATATCCCAACAGTGAAATATAGGAAACATTGCCAATATATTTTCTAAAGCAAGAAATGTTGGGATGTTTTTGCATCCATGTTTAAGATGGGACTTGTCCTTTAAGAGATTTCATAGGTTTTGGGATTCAGAAGTTTTCCTTAAAATTAAAAACCAGAACAACCCAAAACTTGCAGAAAAGAAAGGATTTCAAAGTAATTATTTTAGAAAATCTCATGACTTCTGACTCATTTCAAGACTCATAATAATGCCCTAAGTTCCTCTTTTGGATCGTCTGTGATTGATGTTAATGGCACTATTTCTGTTCCCTTAAGTTAAGCAGCATTTGTAAGAGACAGAGATAAATGAATCAAATAATGTTGAATCAGAACTGCAAGAGGAGAGAATAGCTTTCAATGAAAGATAACTCCTGCAGTTACTATTTATGAACCAAGATTAGATATCATTCAATCTTGTGCCAGTGTCTCAGCACTTCTGCTGGCAGGTCCCTCACCCTGGTTCATATTTCCAGAGGTGTTGCCTAGAGGAGACAAAAGTGCTCCCTCAGCTTCTCATGAGAATCCTTGAACCGTATGTTTTACCCCTTATCTTGTTACTATTGTTCTTCAAGTGTCAAAACACATCATGAATACATAAAATAGAAGGTTATTCTTCTAACCTGAACCTCCTTGTACAATTAGCACAGAGACATGATTCTATTGATGTAATTACATTTCTAGCAATCTAAAATCTGTGTTGTACCATATGTTCTGGTACACAAAGCATTTAATGTAAAACACTATCCCTTGGTATTCAGCCTTCCCATTTCCTTCTGAACAACATGGTAACATTCTCAGTGTTTTTAAAAGACCTGCTTTAAAGGGTACCCTCTGAAGCTGCATGCAATTTTGTATCTATGAGTATATCCTGTTTTGTGCAAACACCTTAATTCTAATTCAGATGCTCTTTCAATATAACTTTCCAAACTAAGAAAGTCCAGTGTACAGCCCTAAAGTTTTCAGGGGCTTTTTAATATACCAGTTTGGTTTTTAGATGTATTTTTGTGGGGGATTTTTTTTGCTGTTTTTCTTCAAAGAGCTTCTTGCTTCAGTTAGGAATGTAGGCCAGCTAAACATTTTACATAGGTATCTGCACGTTTCCTGTCATGAATGCAGGCAAGGTATTCTAAGCTCAGGACAAATAATTCAAATTACAAAAACTCAGATCATGACAGTATAGACTAATAATTATATATACCATGAAAAAATACTGATAAACTACTAACTTAGATTAACCCGGGTGCACTCAAAAGTTATCTCTCCTTTTTCATTTTCTCAAGAGCGATATCTAGCCTGTGGAATCTGATACAGTGAAATATGAAACAGAACTCCAATCTGACAGAGCTCCTTTTTTTTCTTTTTCTCGCTTTTAACAAGCATTTTGTTTATGTACAAAAGTCAAATGACTTGGGAAAGTTATGCTTGTACTCTTTATTTTCCTTCAAATTTCTATATCCTTTTCCTTTTTACAGTTCTTTCTTTAGTCTTTGTAAATAGTATTTGTCAATGTACTCACCAGACTTGGAGCAGATTGGATGTTACTAAGCAGTATCACCTTGTCAGAACTGAAAGGGCTCCCAAGCCATAACAAGTCAGATGGTTGGTAAACATGAAACACCAACCTTACTCTGCTCTATGGGCTGTTTCTCACACTAGTGCTGTTCACACAGTCAACCTGCAGGGAGTAATTAAGGGTGAGTAGAACTGACAAAGGCTGTGAAAACAGATGAAAAGCTGATATTTTTCATAATTATTACTATATTTATTATTTATTTCCTTTCTGCTTTAATAAAACAAGTTGCTCCACTTCCCCTACAGTGCTCTTAGTCAAAAACAGTGAGGTGAAGGCAAATCAAGTAAAGGTCAGTCCTGTTAACCAGAGAAAAGCCTCAGGTCACTCACTACCATGATCATCATTAAGCAGTGTATCTTTGTGCTAGTTAAATGCTAAATGATTGTAAAGAAAGGGGATAAGTGTGCCAAAAAACAAGGAAACAGAAAGGAATGTAATCTTTTCAGAAGGTTAGAGGTGAGACATGGCATGGTTTATTGTATGAGTGCCATCACAGGGTTGGAGAGCTCTGGAATGCAGTGCAGAAGTTTCCCTAACACTTCTGAAGTAGGACAGAGATTGTGATATAGGGAAAACAGCAATTCTAAAAGAAAGAAAAAAAGGAAATCAATATGTATTAATACATTAGCACATCAGTCAATTAAACTTGCTAAACATTGTTAACTGGTGAAAGGACATTTCCTTTTATGTGCCTGGTGGACAGATTCTTCCTGAAGCTTTAACTAACAGAATAGGACTGCACTGAATTAAAAATATACGGATTTGCTAAATCAACAACTAAGGAGACTGTGGGTTGTCTCCTGATACACATGAATAGAAACATCCTGTTCTGTATTAACACAATCTGGTATATACATGCCCTCCTAAACTTGTGAGGTTTTAGTAGTACTGGATTCCCACACACACAGCACCCCTCACAGAATAGCTATGTAGTTTACTGAAATACTTTGAGGGAGCAGGTTATTGTTTGGTTTTGGTTTTTGTGGTCATTTTAGTTTGGGGGGGAATTGTTTCATGTTTGTTTCTATTTCTGCTTCAGTGGAAAAAAGAAAACCCTAAGCAATGGCTTCTTTGAGCACAGCATGCCAATCATGCCTTCTTTTCACTAGTTTCATGCTGTGTGCTAAATCTTTATTGTGCCTTTACCATACAACAGGCCTTTGTTCTGTTGAGCCTAACCGTAGTGGGCTATGGAACATCTATGAACCATTTGTTCAATCATCTAAATGTATACGTGTGCTAAGAAACCCACCTGGCTGATATTCTCAAATGCCCATGTCATGACAAACAAATAAACAAAAATGCCTCAATATATCTAAACCTACCGAAGGTACATCAATGCAAATAGTCAGAGCTGTCACTCGCAAGCCAAATACGTCCATAACTTTTCTTCTCCCACTAGCAATATGATGTATACCTGAGATCAGTTGAAGCATAAGATTTGGAGATGGAAAAGTGAAAGATATGGTTGTTATAAATTTTTTCTGAATTGACAGTGAAAAAGATTTTGTCTGTGTGGAAAAAGTAGGGGAGCTATGGAACTGCTGAAAACAGCTGAAAGAATGAGATTGTAGTCAGTGTCTTTGGGAGGAATCTCTTTCTACCAGAGCTGTGTAAAAAAAGGCTGGGGTGTTACAGGGAAGAGCTCACCCTTCTGCTGCTTCCTCTGCTGTTCAACCGTTTACTGTTCCCTTGTTCATCTCAGCTACTTCCTGCATCCCTGTATGCAAATCAAGCCATCCCTGCCCAAACATACTCCGTGCTTGGCTTCCAAAAATTCTTTCACACATTGGTATGGCTATAGGCCCTTTTCCTCCATGTCTTCCTGACCTTGTAATAGAAGTTAATCATGCTTTAATTGAGGGCAAATCTGTATCTTTAGGCCTATCCATGAGCAATTGAGAGTCACATACTTTTGAAGCAGAGAACTTGCATAGGCAACTTGCAGCTACAAAGGTTCCTTTAGGATGAGGCTCAAATCACACTTTTTTACTTCATTCCTCTCAATCTAGAAATTCCGTAGGACATTGGAACCTTGTTAAATTGACTGTCGTTCCTTGGAAGTGGCACTTGTCCTGCTTTTCCAGGTGATTCAGTTTTACCCTGAAGTTGTCATATCTACCTACATCTTTGAGTGCAGTGTAGACCTGGCACCTATTAAACTCTGGTGTGTTTACCCAGTGAATGGCTATCATTGGTAAAGAATTTTATTAAGTTCATGATGTGGACATAAGTTCAGTGGGTGGACATAAAACATTCTACGAAGGTCACTAAGGAGCCATATAGAGAGATTAAGCCTTTTGATTGTTATTGGCTGTATCACTGTAGAAAATAAAATTAAATTATTGTTCTGGTGTGAATTGAAAATTCTTTTTTAGGATTGTTGGTGGGTTTCTTTTACGGAAATGATTTTAAATCCTACCATGCATAAATTATCAGAGCTGCTTTCAGCACATTTTAATTTACTCATAATTTAAATGCAACAATTTTCAAAAAAAAATTAATCCCCTAACTGGTCCTCTTGAGATTTGCATAAACATGTTAAATATACAAACTGTCTCTCATCTGAACTCCTGACTTTAAAGTTTCTCTTTTCTTCCCTTTTTAAACTATGGCTCTATCCTCTGGAGGAAAAAAAAGGCTCCAATATTCCTGCTTTGTTTTTGAAGACCATTTTAAAAGATGCTATATACTATTCCTCCCTGATAATAAGAATACAGAAACACTGTTTAAAATGAACTTTAAAAATTTTCTAAAGGCATTTCAGAGCTCAGAGTAAGGTAGCTTTTCCCTTCTCCCCAAATATGAATATCCTTCTCTTTCTCCCTTCCATACAGCTGGAGCTCAGAGCAAGAAGAGAAGGAACGAGTAAGTGAAACTTACCCTGGCTCAGTATGCAGGACCATCAATATTTAATCATGGATTAGTGACAGGTTTGAGTTTTAGTATTTCATGACCCATCTGACTTCAAATGGATGCTTTATCACATTAGAAAGATGAGAGTCTTCCCTTGCTATGAGAGATGGCAATCCTTCCTAGGTCTGGCAGACTGGAAGATATTGGGTCATAAAATCTTGAAACTGGGAAGCAATCTTAGGCTATATTTAGAGGTCTGCAAAGTTTGTTGTTTATAACTTCTCTCCTTCTCACCCTGCAGAGTTCAAATCAAGGTTCAATTTTAATCTAGAACAAATAAAAGAATAGCCATAGGATTCAAAATTTTTAATGCTATTCTGATGAAATATGCAACAGAATAAAATGAACCACAATGAAAATATAAGAGTCTTATTAACATTTATGCTGCTTTATCCTTCCTCTTTGGAATAATGCTGACTTAACACATATCTCAAGGTGTACACGGGCAAAATCAAACACACATGTCTAAAAATTATATGCCTTCAGCCACTAATGGTCAAAAACATAACTCATAAGAGATTCAGGCTTGAAAGACCTACTTTCCACTTCAAAATCCATTGAGCAACATTTAAAAATATATTAAGATTTCACATCTTATACTCAAAAGTTAAGAAAGAAATGTATCCTAAAAAAAGACAGAGAAGTAAATGTGGTGGGAAGAAAAGAGATGAGAGAAGAGCAGAAACAGCGCAGAGAGGGAACCACAGCATCCTTTTACCTGTTAACTGGAATTTGTTCTGGAAATACCAGGAGGCATCTAAACTCTTCTGATTTTGTTTCAGCAGTGCTGCTTTCTAGTTGACAGGCATATTCATCTGTGCAGGAAATCTTTTTCAAAACTGAAGACAACCAGATGGCAACACTAACAACTTAACCAGAAACATAGGAAAAGTCATAGAACAGGAGATTTTATGAAATACACATGGACAAAATGAGCTTTAGGGAAAGTGTTTCCTCAGCCACAGCAAACATACAGTTCTATGAAACTGTGGTGAGACAACAAAATTTAAAATAATTATATTAGGATAAGTAAAAAAAAAAGCAAGTTCATTTCTGCTTATTTTTTATGTGATTTTACATATAATCTACATATATCAAGTACAGGAAATACGATTTTATATATATAGTCCAATCAATAAATATAAAAGATTAAACACTATTTAGTTATTAAAGTGCATATGTTTGAGTATGCACTCATATGGACACATTTACTTTTATGTGTACAAATACTTTATTTGTAAAATATTTTAAACAAGATTTTATGTGCACAGGATTAGAGATTAATTATCAGAGTGATAAGAAGATAGGCTGAACATATTTGAAAATGCAGTAAACCAAATTCTGTTCTTGCTAACACTGGCACACTTTCATTAAGATAAATCTGAAAAGAATTTCATCCCATTAGTGTATGTTTAGTCAGGTAAATCTCTTTAATAGCATTAAATCTCATTTAGAAAGTTCACAGTCCATAATTAGCTGTTTCTTTGAAAATAGTTGCTAAAAAATGTAGTTTCAGAGCAGCTTACAGTTCAAATAATATATGTGCATGGAATAATTGATTTGTCCAAACTTGCCAGTTTAAGACATTGTTCACAAATGAACCTTAAAATTCACATGATTTAAGTATTTGTTTTGACAAAAGCACCAACTATTAAATAATGCCCTGACCTTTAGGAAAAGTTGCTTTCAATACTAAAATTAAAGCACAGGTTTTAAGATTCAGTCACTAATCTCTATAAATGGGCAGAAAGAAAGCAAAGCAAAAAAAAATAAATCCCTTGAAGTCACATTCTGTCATTCCCGTTCAACTATTCTACTGTGTTTCTGTCCTTTACATTTAATTTTATTTCATTATATGTATCAAGACTAATTTTTCAACAAACCATTTTGTTTCTGCTCATTCATTTATCTGACTCTTTGACCATTGCCTTTTACCCTGATAATTATTTAACAGAATTAATTTTAATTTAATTTGTTCTATTAAGCCAAGGTTTTCCAGTGTTTCGAATGTAAGAGAGATTAAATGGTGCTATTTCATCTTGTGAAGTCCAGACCTCAGAATACTGAGAATACTCAGAATGCACCCTGCAGAATACTTAGATTTTACTAGTGGTATGTTAAAAACATATTTTTTTTTTGTACTGAAAAATACTAATTGATTTATTGCATTAAATTTTGCTTTTTCTAAATATACTTAATTTTTTACAGTTTTACAATGAGTCTAATTTTCTCCTTTGCTTAATAGAAAAGCAATTATAAGAACATTCAGGGAAGAAAAACTTCTTTCACCTGTAAATTTTCATAATGAAAATATCAGTCTAGAAATTATGTTCTGAATCAGTCAGAATCTTATGGGGTTTTGATTGGTTTATTTTTGATTTTGGTTTTGGGATTTTTTTTGTAGTTGATAAATGATGTGAACAATAATACATTTTTTTTTTGGTTGATAAATGATGTGAACAATAATACATAGACAAAAAGAGACTGTACTCATCCTAGACTCCTCTCTTACTTAGGCAATATGTCCCTTGTTTTGCTTTGGTTTTTTGGAGGTTTTTTTAATGCTGGCTGTGTTATACAATACATTGCCATCTCAACCTATTGTCATCTTCCTTCTTCTATGAAGACCAGAGGAAGGGAAAAGGAGAGCTGTCCTTTCTCTTCACCATCTTCTCTGCTGAGGCACTCATTCTAGTAAAGAGAAGCTTATCTTTGCACCTGATGACTGTTGGCAAATACCCTAGATAAGCAAGTACCACAGTCACACAAACAGGAAAACAACCAAACAGTTTGGGAAATAACATCATCAGAGGGGAAAAAAGGGAAGATTGGGATTAGCAACAGCTCTGGTTATCTGCCTTATATGCCTAATATAAAGAAGGTGTTGAAAGTTTTAAAGTAGAATATAGAATAAGAGTATGATTTAATATTCATTTGTCATGGATTAGGACTGGTATTCCCCAATTTTTTATTTCCACTGAAACTCCCCCAGACCATATGCTGCTCTCTCACTCATCCAGCCTCTTCCCTGCAGTGGGATGGAGGGAATTGGGAGGCACAAAATGTAAAGATCAAGAGTTGAGATAAGAACAATTTTCTAAGAAAACAGCAATGAAGTAAGAAAAATTAATAGTATGCCCAACACCAAACCCCCAGAGGTCATTCTCAAGTCTCCCCTGGTGCTTTTTGCCATTCTCCCCGGCTGCAGAGAAGAGCATGTTTTTCACATCCTGTCCTATCCAGACTGGCTCAAGGGCTACTGCATGAACAATCTCCTGTTTAGTTTGTTCAAAAGTTTGTTGCACTTCAGGGCCTCACTTAAAATCATTCTTCTTCTGGGTCACTTGGTAGGTGAATATGGAATAAGATGCATTTTGTGTACCTTGTGACTTTACAAATAAAGTGTATGTTCAAACTGTTAAGTATCTCATCTAAAATCTTGCTTCCTTCAGGACAGCAGACTCGTGTACTGAGATGACTGACTTACTTTTATTTACCAGATTTACTAAGACAAGGATTTTTCTAGCCTGCACACTAAAGCTTACAACTCATATTTCCCTGACAAGCAGTCTAAGACAGATCAAAAAGCTTAAAACTGCTCGAGTCATTCCCCCCTTGTTAAAGAAGATTTATCTGTGGGGGGAAAAAAACACCAAAAAAAACAAAATAAAGGATAAATGTTATCTAGCAAGTTCTTCTTACTCATCAGTGCTGACTTTTTGATACAAAACCCAGGTAAACCAATCTAGGTGTGGCTGTCACCAATCAGCTGGAAGAAGCTAGTTAAGAAGGTGAAGATGAGGGGCAAGATGGACAGGGAAGAGACCTTTGGAATTAAAGCATAACAGTAAACCAAAAGCAAACATCTTCAAGGAACATCCAGATAACACCCAGAGAATACAGGTGAAAATAATAATATGCAGTAAAAAGAATGTGAGACAACTGGGGGTACTGCTGAAGAGGAACTAGAAGTTACAATATGTCACAAAGCTGAGCAGATGTCAAGAAGGTGATGCTATGACAAAAGTCAAAAAAGGCAATACTCACACAAACAAGGAGGGTTTTGTCTGATCCATCTGATTTACTACACAAGTTCATAAGATATTGGTCACTGAGGCAGGTACTGCATTTAGCCTTGGGAATTCCAGGCTGGGAGAGAAGTAGATGCCATAAAGTAAGTACTAGAAGAGGAATAAGAATAAACTCATGTTGAGAAAGTGTGACACAGGTAGAAAGGTTAGAAAATCAACAGTTACTGATCTAGAAAGAGCAGGCTGAAGAGCATGAGGAAAAGCCATGATAACCATTTTCAGATTTAAGAAAAGCCATCAGAACAGTTTTCATGACAGGCTTGTGCAAACAAGGGTGTCCTCTCTGACCTTCCTGAATGGCTCTCTATAAACATGTTGTTCCCTGTCTGTGATGAATAGAAGGAGAAGAATTCAACCACAGCAAAAGTCATTCAGGTTAGTTTAAACAAAATCTTCATAGAAGTAAACCATTGATATGGATTTCCTGGAAATATCATGACTATGTTAGATGGACATATCCGAAATGACAGAGATATATTTGTTTTTAGCTGGTGTAGGGATGTACAATGTTACTATTGAAGTTATTCTCAGATCTGTATTTTTGTGATTTTTATGGATTGACAGAGGTTTTAAATGGAATAAAACTAACCTCTACATACATTGAATCTTAATAGATACAAGACAGAAGCAAAATATGCCCACAAATCTCACTGAACAAAATCCAAGTGTTTTCCAAATGATTGTATCATAATTATGGGTCTAGAAGCTGCATGTATAGGGTCCAAATAGCTTAGCTGCATTAAAAGACAACCAAGAAATGAAGGAAATTTGGGGATATGCACCCAATTAATGTTTTAACTGTAGAATTACATAATAAACTCTTGAGCCAGAGTCTCATCTAGGATAAAGTAAATCATACCTGCACACAAAAGTAATCATGCTTCTCAGCATTATTGAGTTACATGGGCCTCTGTAGTTTGCTGCAACAGGTTAAAAGATGGAATTGTACTTTGGAAGCTTTTCTAACACTTACACATCGCACTCTGCATCAATTTGTTGGCTGTGGCTGATTCTTCATTTTGCTACAGTGGAAGTCACAATTTGCTATCACTATGTGCAGTCACTCGTTCCTTGCATCAGTGAACAAAGCAGTCAGGAAAGAAAATGTGACTTCAAAAACACTAAGGCGTTTGAAGTGCCCTGTCTTCCCATACTATTTGTTCTGATGATGTGTTGCCTTGGGAATGCACAAAAGCAATAAACAGTTTCTCTCCTGCTCCTGTGATCTGCTTGACACAAGGAGTACTGATTAGTTATCAGGGAGCTATGAATCATCTCCCAGTTCTCTTGATCAGTTAATATTCACCTCAGGGGGAGGTAACATGCGGCAGAAGTGCTAATGTCCACCAGAAACTTATAACCTGCCCATTCAGACTGCAGTACCCCATCCCTCTCCTATATCCTGCTTTTGAAATATTCCCTGTGCAGGAGCCAGGGATTTGGTTGTAGCAGCTGTAGAAGTGATGACTTTTCCACAGGAGGGATGCTGTGGGTTTGCTCCTTTCTGACCCAATTATGCTGCTTGAAGGCAGCTGATATGGCTGTGTGTGTCTGAGATGTACCTGCTGAGCTTCTAGCAGACCTTCAAGGACTCTGAGCAGTCGAGGTCTGCTGCAAATGGTTTCGGTAGGTAAGAGGTCCTTTTTTTGGCCTGCCACTTAAAGAAGGGAGAAGGAAAGCAGGTGACATTGAAAAGAATGTTTGTTGGTGCAGAAAAAAATGGGAAGAGGCAGACTGATGCTAGAGGGAACATCTGTAAAGGGGTCCTGAACCTAGATGCAGCTTCTACAACCGGTGAAATGAGACCACCCTACTCCAGAGGCAACTTTGCTAAAAACCAAAGGAAAAATGATTGCTAAAGAACAGGAGTTCATGGGTACATAATGCAGTTATCTACTTAACAGCAAACAGAGTTAAAAGGGTCACTAGAAGTGTTAACCATTACCACTGTTGTTTATGTTATGTGATATGTCTCTGAAAATCTAGCCCTAATTCAACATTGGCATGTGGTCTTATGAAACACCAAATATACGAAGCAAAGAAGCTGAGGCACTGTATTTGTTGTGTTTAAACTTAGAAATGTTCTAATAATTTACGAATTAAGTTTCAATAAATTGAAGAGCAAGTGAGAATAGGGGCTCAATGACACTGTGCATATAATAGTTAAGTCCTTTGTACTTAATACTTTGGGTTTTTACAAGTTTTTGTTTATCCCTGTTGTCACCAACATGCATTTTAAAGGCTTGCATGGGATTTATTCTTTTTGTTTCTATGGCAACAATAAGACTGATCCCTCAGATATGGAAATCTCCATTTATTCTGAAAATTGTTTCCTGGCAGAATTGCCTTGGATCAGAGTCCTGCAATTGAATATACAGGAATTTTATCTTTACATATATCATGTATATTGTATGTAGTCAAGGACAGAGACATTTGGCCTGTTTTCTGAGCTATCAGTTGTACTAGATGGTGGTTTTGTTGTGCTTCAATTTCTATGTGGAATTAGGAGTTAACGATTTTGCTGGCCTTTGGACTAGTATAACCACATTTTTGGCTGTGCAGCTTGTGACATTTCTGTTTCCAGAAAAATGAATGCAAATTTTGTTACTTCAACAGAGGAAAGCAAGAGCACATCTGCTATTTAGCGTATTTGATCATTTTAGTTGAATGATGATAGACTTTGCAGAGAATTATTTATCTGGGTTTGTGGATTCATCTTCCAATCAGTTATTCAAAAAGTTACAGATGATATTTTCACCATATTTATGTTGGGACACATTTTACTTTCCAAAGCTCTTAATTAATCTTGCAAATCAATAGGAAAAAGAAATCCCTTTGCCTTGCTTGCTAAACCATCTATTTTATTTGTAATTCCTTCTTAGCCTTGATTAAATTTGAAACCATAGAGGTTTGCCTGTGAGCATGAGGAAATGAGGCTCAGACACCTGAGTAGAAGAGAAATTGGAGCAGAAACAAATGCTTCTAGGTTTGTGACTGCAGTGAGATAAATAACAGAGCTAGGGGTGAAGACAGAGAAATTCTGTGATGATGTCCTCAGTGTTTCACATGGTTAATAGTTTTGGCTTTTTTGTCTGTTCACTCTGTACCCTTTCAACCTCTGATACAGTAATAGGTTAAGCTGTGAAATGCCACTCATTTACACGGGGCTAAAATATTCAAATGACTCGTTAAAGGAACTTTAAGTCCTATAATTAACCCATCATAAAATAAAATATACCACAAAAGCTTTCCAAAGTTTAATCTACTAATGATGCTCAGCATGCATTAACATTTTCCCATTTTTATGTGTCATACATCAGTGGTTAGATAAACACTCTGATTGCCATCAGTTTTATGTCATTTTGAGAGTCCGAGTTGATAACTGCCATTAATCACAATCTCAGCAGCATGGCACTTTGAACATATCTACCACAGAGCTCTGACAGCAGTGACCAATAAAGGATGTATCCTGTTCTGGTTAATACAAAAAGATGTGCTTCATTGCTTTATATCCACATACCATTTAAGGCACAGAGATCCTCCAAAAGCCGTGAATATTAGGGAGGTTGTTTGTATGCTTTGTACTCAGGATAGCCTTGTCCCTTGGAAGCTAAAATACAAACTTATAGTGATTTAACTGAGTGGTTTTGTTCATGCTCATTCATATCCTATCAACTACACTAAAAGCCCTCTGGCTTCTGAGGCCATGTATTTTCTGACTGAGTGTCAGAGGGAGATAAGCTGTTGCAGGAAAAGTAAGCCGTGAATTAATAAATGGTTAGGAAAAATACCAGTACTGGGAATATAACTATCAGAAATCATTCACAAGATAATTTTGGTCTTGATTTAGCAATTTTCACAATATTCTGTTTAACAATGTAACAACTACTGAACATAAATTTCTGCAAAAAAGACAAAATTCAGCATAAAAAATATCAAGCTTCATGATTTTGGTAGTTTTCTGTGATTCTTATTCTTTTTATTTTTTTTTGGGGGGGGAAGGAGGAACTAGTTTATGCTTCTTTGAACAATGCCCTGATATTAATGACTTTAAAGATTACATATACAGGTGCTTTGAGCTATCAGATCTGCCATGATTTATTTATAAGACAATGTGAGTCCATTCACATGCACTTTGGTGGTTACCTGAATGTCAATATACATGCTATAAATCCCTTAACATATGTCAAATTCATTATATATTTGTTAAGGAATACATATAGTACAGGTAGCTCAGTGTGCAGCTGCAGTGTGAGCTGCAGATTGAACTCTGTATGACTGGAGGCAATGAACTGCAGACCTTTACATAACAAAGGGCACGAGGACCTGTGGCACCAGCCAGGTGACAAGGCACAATAGGAGGTGGAGGAGAGGACACCCAGACTTTCCCTCCCACCCTTAGACTGTAGGGGTATAAAAGCCCAGGGATTTCTTGGTTCAAGGTCTCTCCTCAGAGGCACCCAGCTAGAGCTGTTCTTGTACTATTCTGTTATTTTGTTATTTAGTTTGCACCATGACTAAATTATTTTAAGGATCTAGTCATCTGAGACTCAGTTATGGAAAACCTAGGTTTGAGATGGTAAGGAAACCTGGTCTGACTGTGTGAGTGTAGTGTGTGTCACTTTGAAGTCAGTGCCAGCTCAGGTGGTGCAAGAGTGACTGTCAGAGTGACAGATGGTCAGACAGGGAAGTTTCCTTAACAGTTTGGCAACCCAAATGGGACACTAGGCCACTATCTTCAGGAGCCTCTCTTCTCCAAACTTCTAACTGCCAGTATTGGGTGATCTTGCCTGGGATCTTTGGAGCACCCAAAGGGTGACTGCCAGAGTGACTCCTGGATGGTCAGTCAGTGAAGTTTCCTTTATATATTTAAAAGACATTTTTTCTTGCTCTCTAGGCATTTAACTGTTCAGATGGAACATTGTCCATTAATAGGTCACTGAGGAAGTTACAAACTGAAGCAGTTAGACTGATGTTTCTCTGTAAATCTGTAATACTAACATCACTAGTCAATCAGTAATAATATAATTGAAGAAATTTAGGGAGGGAAGATTAAGCAAAAACCTGAATTTTAGTATGACTTTGTACATGTCTTTAAAGAGATTCTAAATGTAACATATATAAGTATTAGCATATTTAATATTAAAATTCTTATTGCATTGATATAAAATATCATTCCTTAGTTTGAACATTAATCTTCATGTAAGATTAATGTTTCTGCATACAACACAAGCGCTAAACACAAAGAAAAACTTGCAGAGTTCACTTGTGGAATTAATTTATTGGATGTATAAAAAGGCTAAAGAAATAAGTGAAATTGAAAGTCGTTGTCCTTGAAGGTATTTAAAATCGGAATATATGTCACTATGAATAGAAGATGACTTAGCCTATATTCAGTCATATTATTTTTAGACAGGATATTCATTTTTAAATTTTTAATCTTTACAGGCATTCTTCGCCAATTTAAATGACTGACCTTCTCCACAGTTCATTAATGTAGAACTTTTTATTTTCTTTTGAACTGACCATACCTTTGCCCTAACATAAAACGATAACAATTTTCATGGCCTGTGATACTGAGGAGGTCAAATTAGATTAGCTAAAGGCCTCTTTTGGCCTTAAAACCCTCTTATGTAGTAGATTTTTGCTGGAAATATCATAACAATCCTGTCTGACCACATGCAATTAAAATAAATTATATGCTTACTGAAAGATAGCTTGTTTCTTTAAAAGTACAACAAAATCAAAAACATTGCCTTTATAAATATGAAGAAAATTTTAAACTCTCTCTTTTCTGACTGGATTTTTGCCTACTATCCGGTGTGTGTCTCTTGCAGGCATATGCTAAGGCATACACTTCACATGTGAATCATCTTGTTGGACAAAGAAAGGTGCCTAGTTTCTTTACTGGAATGGTTTCTTAGCCAACTTTTCTAGTTTTGTGGTGGGTTTTTTTGGGGGGAAAGGGGTGTTTGTGGAGTTGATTTAAATTTTATTTGGAGCTTTTGCATTTTTGCAATATAGTGTTTTGTTTCAAATTCATATGTAGACATCCAGTTGTTTACAAGCTGGATAAGGTTAGGAAAAAAACACTGCCATGTTTCTCATCTGAGGAGAAAATGCTATAATATGTAACAATCCTTAACTCCTAGGATAACAGGGTCACCGGTAAATTCCTTCTCCTTCACAAGATTACTATTTCCTCTTTGAATAAAAGGAGGTCATGCCAACTGTGGCCTCTGGCCTAGAGGTAGTGTTTTTCACTCTCCCGAGCCCCAGATGTGTCATTTCGATGGCAATAAAGGCAAACCTATAAATTCAGTTCCAAAGAGACTACACAGAAACTGTCACTTTTTAGATCCCTGTGCTCTTCTTCTTATCTTGAGTAGATCTCATGCAAACAATGAGTCAGCCCTGAAGTAAATCATTTGGCTGCACATTGCAGTAAGAAGACAGGTTTACATGGCACATCCCCAGGTGTCCTGATGGTTACATGTAAATTTTAAAAATATATCATTACTTGTTCTTTGTGAATATCCCAGTAATAGTATATGGAGGATTTTGTACAACACAGATGGTGGACATTTATGGGGGGACTGAAACCATTCTTAACATATTTTTCCTTTAAAGGAAGGTCATAAGATATACTAATCAGTCAGATCAAACACTCAAAAAATGATCAGAAATGGAGAACAGATGTTTACCTTTTTCTGCTCATTGGATGGATCATCCAGCAGTGCCATTCTGCTTCATTTCCTTGTCCTGGAATGAATCCCAGTTGCACCAGATGCAGGTAATTAGGTGAATACATGTAAAAAACATATGAAATAATATTTCATGAATGTGTAACTTTCATACAATATGAAAGGCAGACATTTGTTTAGCTTGTGTGTGTGTGTGTATGTGCATTCTGCAGCTGAAATCTTCTCTGTGTACATCAAACTTGCTTAATGAGTTGTGAATTCAGTGATTCAACAACTGGAGACAAAGGTACAAGTTCCAAATTAGGAACAAATAGCTCATTCTCTCTCTCTTTCCACTATAGCAACATGCACGCCCTTGAAAAGAAAAAAAGCATGAAATACAAGGTTTTTTAGATATGCATTCAGTCCTGGTTTTTCCTGCATTCAAAATATTATTAATTATCCATTTTTAATTTTTCAGTGTTCTAAAGCATAAGGCAAAAAACATGAAATAAAAGGCTAGATAAATATAAGAGTATTGCTATATTTGTACTGCTTTCAGCTTAGAATGCCTTCTGCTTGCATTTTGTCAAAAAATATCCATGTACACATAAGAAATGGAGAATTCCTATATTATTTAAACTTAAGTTCAGACTCTCATTAATGTGGTATTTAAAGTGCAGAGTGGGGAAAAACAAAACACAACTCACCAAAAAAACGCAACGCCTTGAAACAAAAACCCTTTAGATATTGAAATTCTTAATCAGTGTAAAAACATAGTAATTTTTCCTGATATTCTCAATATACTGTAGGACAAGGAACAGTGAGATTGTCTCACACAAAATCATCAGAAAAATACCACTTCAAAGTTTTGCAAAAACCATAGAGGTTTTTGGAAAATTTTCTTCTTGCATTTGGTTTGACAACTTTTGAAACATCATGTTGTTCTGACTATGAACGTATTGTTGTGTGGTTAATTTTTTGTCCTAATGCAGATGTTTATTATAAACACTAATAGTTTTCATTTTAGTTTGTCTATATTCAAAGTACTATAGATACCTCATGTAAGACTATTTCTAACTTTGCTGAAGACACACAATCACCTTCAAGTCCATTCTGTTATGCTGGGTAATTAAGAATAGATATTTGATATTGTTTTTATTTGAATCTAAATCACTTCACATGTCTGAATTGTCAATTCCAAAAAGTAAAAAATGTCCTCAGTCTATTATTCCCCTTCTCTCTACCTTGAGTGGTGGAGAATTTCCTTATATCCTCTATTAACAAATTCTTGGATAATATTACTTGTGCCCCAGGTATTTCTATGCAGTTTTCTGTACCTGTAGGTCTTCTCTCAGGAAAAAGAAGTTCAAATGCGAAATTTTTCATAAAGATCAAATTAAAGGTGACATTTTCCAACTTCTTGCAGACTCTCTGTGCAAAATATTGCTTGAGTGCATCTTTGCCAAAGCAGAAGATTTGAATGGTTTGAGCATTTTTTTTCTCAATATTGCTATTGGTTCAAACTGGATTGCTTGGAAACATAAGTTTTCAACATGAAATAGAGTTTTCTAGGTGAATGTGATCATTGCCTCCATGAAACTCCAAAGGGTCATTTGGATTTTTTTGGCTTTATCAGTGCTGTTCATTCAGATGCCTACTACTCCTGCATTTATAAACAAAATTCTAAATGAAACTTCATGTGGAAAGCATGAGAATTAATACTACATAATGAACTGTACTGTTGGAAATGCTATCTATCAAGTGATACGTATCTTACACTTTAGCTCCCCTCTCTCAGCTACTATTCTTAATATCTGGGATCATCTGCAAGATAATTTATGTTTTTTCAGTCGAAGGACATTCCTGTATGGTCATTTTCCCCTAAACCTTGCAACCTGTTTCTCAAACTTGGTATGGTGTTTCAACTTTGAAATTGCTGCAAAGGAATTGAAAAGAACACGTTTTTGCGTTTCAGCTGCTGCCATCCAACTGCTCATATTTTATTCTGTCCAGTGTGGTGATAAAACAGATTATATATTATGTTTTCATTTCTTCCCCTTGGAGTAGCCACCATCTGGTAAAAAAAAAATATGGAAACCCTTCTGTTTTAAGTACAACAGAATACTAGTTTTACTTGAGCTTATTTTAAGATCTAATGTCTGTTAACACCTGAGAGGGTTGCAGCAAGTCTCCAAAATTTAAAAAGAAATCACTAACTCTTCAATTTATCATATATACTACAAAATATTTTAAATTAATGAACTTTAGTGACTACTGGTGTTCTTGGCCATGAGCAGGTATTTCTGTATTTTCCAAGTCCCCCTTATTTCTGGATGTCTAAAGAGTAAGTTGTAATGTATGTTACTAATAATTCAGCCAACAGAAAGGATAACATGAAAATAAAAGGTTCTACTATCTCTTTCACTATAGAAATATGGTATATGGTAGCAACACACATTAATTCACACAATTTTTATATATATGTATAGAAAAATAGACAACAGATTCCAGAGACCACATTTTCATAAGGTAAAGATAGAAATCAGTGAAGTTTATGTATGTTCGCCTTTTCAGATTCACAGGCAGTACAATTATGTGTATCTTGAGAGCTGAATAAAACTATTCATTGTTCCTGAAGGACACAATGAGCTATTCCTCTACATATACATTTCTCCATGGAAGTTATCTGTGGAAAAAAGTAAAATTAAATAACTGTGCCTTCTAGAAACTGCAGAGGAGAAAGCCTATGATATCAACTTTGTCAAGTGACAATAAGTTAAAACTCTTTCTTACTTTACTGAGGGATGTTATCTCTGCAGTGCTTTCAGTCAGAGTAAGATGATTCATCCTGTGTATCCTGAAGCATTAGTAGCAAATATCACACTAACAATCAAGCACTTGAACTTTTGCAACTTATGTTCAAAACTGATGCAAGTTTAGCAACCACTACAAACAATCTGTTTCGAACATCCTTCTATTCTGGGCAGTTATACCCTAAAATTTAGAGTGACTCTTTATGAGCAATATATAACTGCATTAAATGCAAATAAAAATTTAGATGTTAAAGAAAGCATAGATAAAAAAACCTCATTTTACGTTGTGTTGTCCCATCACAGACCTTATAATATGTCAACATGACTTACCTTTTTCATCCTGTGCTACTTGGTCTTATAGACAGCTACCTACTGTCTTGTAGACAGTTTGAAAACAAAACCCTGCTGAAATAATTAATATCACCTGAGATGTCATTCCCAGAAATAAAGGCTAATATGTTTTTCTTTCATTGGTAATGAACATGTACTTACAACCCACACATGTGAATATTAACAGACACTTCACTGTATTCATTCTTCTAAAATAATTTTCCTTCAAAACTCTATAATTTACTCTTTCCTTTTCTGAGGCACTGAGAGACACACACAGAGGTCACATTAAAGCAACTGTATAAAGTCTCTTTTCCAACTCAGAAACAAAGATAATTGAGCAAAGTTACATTTACGGAAGACTGATGGGAGAGATTGCAGTGTGAGACAGACCCATTTATTGCTTAAACCCTATTTTTTACCTGTGGTATCTTGCTCTAGTTGACTAAAGAATGTTTTGATTTGCCTAAGTTTTTGAAGTTACTGTAGTTTTCTGTCTTTAAGACTTTTGGAAAACACACATTTTCTATCAAGTCCATCACAGCTGATGAAATATCACAGGCCAGAGAAAAGTAGCATCCCTTGCTCCCATTGATTCTGCTCAGTACCGCAGAGTAACAGCAAAATCTGTCACTGTGGGGCCAAGGCATAGCTTTCCATCTTACTCCCTGACCATTAAAAAACCTGAGCTACAACCAAAAAACCCGAACCACTAAACCTAGACTCATAGAGAGCAAGAAAACAGAATGGACAAATGTCTTCCCATCAGTCACAGATGGGAAGGTCAAAAGAGATTTGTGAATGCAGGCCTGCCAGGCCCTGGGGTTAGCAACACCACTGCAGGAGAAGTTGTCCTCTCTGTGAGAGACCTCATGTAATGTTGATTGAACATCCATGCTGTAGAACACCTACATTTTATAATGTGCCATGACAGATTTTTTTCACCTGGCTTTTATCATGAAAGCTTGATTTTGAAATTTTGTTCCCTATATTATTTGCTTTTTGATTAAACATCACTCATTGTTATATATTCTGAGAAATTGTGGCCCTGCAGCAGTTGTAAATCAATAGCTAGATGTGGAGAAATAGGAAGGAAAAGGGAAAAAAAAAGAGAAAAGTTGCTTACGGTTAAGTGAGAAAGAGAGTTAATAAAAATAGGTCAGGCAATTTCAGCCCTTTCTCATATGAAACAAATGGGCTAATCTTAAGTAGGAGTCACCCATCAGGATCTTCAGTGTATCTGGGTCTCATCAGGAAGTGGCATATATGTAGGAATATAAAAATCTTTTTTCACTGATATCAGGAAGTTTGCAGGATAATAGACTATCCTGCAAAGAATTTGTATTACATCTGCCTTTTTACCTAGGACTAAAGAAATATTGAAGAAATTAAACTGATAAGTTTTTCAGGTCATGTACTCAGCAGTGATTAAGTTGAAGAAGCATATATGAAGATATCTGGATTTTTGTTAAAAATCTCTAGAACTGTAATCTGAATTGATGTAAAAAATAAAACAGAATGTGACAGGGTTTTTTTTCACCTCAAAGGACAATCATTTTAGTTGTGTAGTTTCTAGAAACAGAACCTTCCATAATGTAATGAAACAATATCCAAAGTAACTCACATACAAAGTCTACAAATTGAAATCCTACTGAAATTCCTAATTATCTGTCTGCTTTAATTAAACTCATCATGCATTGTTAAAACATATGGAAAAAAGGAAAGTATTTAAAATACAGAAAGGGAAGAACCTTTCAGATTCAGGCAGATAAATAGAAGACACTCAAGCGGCACAAAGTTACTGTTCAGGAAAGATTTTGCTAGTTGTGTTTGGATCACAAGTATAGCAACTGTTAGCATGTGTCACTGCCTCTAATGGTATATGGGTTCAATCAGAGCACACAGAATGCCAGATGGGACTGGAGGAAACTGTCAGCAGAAAGAAACTATGCTCTCTGATTTTTGCATTCCTGTGCAAAAAACCACTATTGTCAATTGTTTTTATCTGCAAACCCAATGCTTTTGTTATAAATCTTGGCATGATCTGGGATTACAAAGCCAGCAGGCACCAGATGGCTGAAGAGATTCAGGCCAGGTCTAGAGCCTCCTGCCAGCCCTATTTCAGCAATCAGGAGTATGCAGTAATACAATCCATGTTCAACGAGTCTGGGCGAGCAGATGCTCCTCACGTGTAGACACAGTAAGTACACTGGCAAAACTGTGACATGACTGGTGGTGCACATGCCTGATGAAGGTAAGGAAGAAGTTTATTTAGACCAGTGCAAAGTACCGCATTTTTGGAATACAGAATAGTTATAATCTGCTGTGCTGGTTTTGTCTGGGATAGTTAATTTTCTCATAGTAGCTGGTATGGGGCTATGTTCTGGATTGGTGATCAGAATATTGCTAATATCACAGGGATGATTTAATTATTGCAGTGTCAAGGACTTTTCTGTTTCACACCCCACCCCACCAGCAAATAGGCTGGGTGTGCACAAGGATTTGGGAGGGAACACAGCTGGGACAGCTGACCCCCACTGACCAAAGGGATATTCTGTACCATATGACATTATATTCAGCATAGTAAGCTGGGGGAAGAAGGAAGGAGAGGACATGTTCAGAATGATGGTGCTTGTCTTCCCAAGTCAGCACTACACATGATGGAGCCCTGCTTTCCTGGGGGTGGCTGAATACCTACCTGCTCATGGAAGCATTGAATAAATTCCTCGTGTTGATTTGGTTGTGTGTGCAGCTTTTGCTTTACCTATTAAACTGTCTTTATCTCAACCCACAGATTTTCTCACTTTTACTCTTCTGATTGTCTCTCCCATCCTGACATGAGGGGAGTGAGCAAGTATGAGGCTGTGTGGGGCTTAGTTGCCAGCTGGGAAAAGCCACGACATCTGTGATTAAATATTAGCCTTAGCATAGGCATTACTTTAGATGGTAATGAATATCAACACCATGTCAAGATCACTTTGCTATTCATTAGGCAGCTGCTAATATGAAATCGTGTCTTTGCTCATGCAGAAAAAGAAATTATATTGACCATTAAGAGAGCTGGCCTCTCCCTAAAACTTTGAAACATAAATTTCTAAGTGTCAGACGAAAGATTAAAACTACTTCATGGGGAGCACACCCATGATCTTGTGAAAATTTTCTGCAAGAACATGGAACTAAACAAGGTTACCTAAGACCTGTTCAAGCATCAATGCACAAGGCTCTTTTGCTTCATCTACTGACATGCAAATAAGTTGAAATGAAGTGTTTCCTTTACCCCTTTTTTGTTCACATAGTTCTTAATTCCATGATCTGTGAGGATATCAGATTATTTCTCTTTAATAGAAACAAAAATCAAACCAGTCATTTCTTTGACAGTCAGGTTGTTGTGCTATGCAATTATGTATCTCTTGACCGGTCATAAATGCCAGTAGAGTGAGCTTCAGTTTATTTTCAATATGTCATGCAGTCTATCCTGGAGGTGAAAATTTCTGATGAACTTCAACTTTTCCTTACTCTTCTCTAGTCTTCTTCATAGACCCCACTTATGCCCTGTTGTGCATTACTGTTAGGAGATCTTGTTGGAAAGATACAATCAGGATAGAGAAGATGAAGGGAGTAAAAATATCAAGTTCCAAATAAAAGCATCAAGTGTGAGATTTGAAATGATTCCTTTACCTTTGTGTGTTTGTTTATTAAAATCATAGAATCATAGAAAACTTCAAGTTGGAAGGGACCTATAAGGATCATTGAGTACAACTCCCAGCTCCTTGCAGGACTACCTTAAAACTATCCCGCATGACTAAGAGCAGTGCCCATACACTCCTTGAGATCTGGCAGGCTTGGGGTCAGGACGACTTCCCTGGGGAGCCTGTTCCAATTAATGTCAACCATGTCTATGAAAAACCTTTACCCAGTGTCCAATCTGAGCTTCCCCAACAGTTTCATTTCCTTCTATCCTATTACTGATTACCAGAGAGAGATCAACAACTTCCCTGTCTCTGCCCTCCTCAAGACAGGTGTTGACTGCAATGAGGACACCCTTCACACTTCTCTTCTTCAAACTGAAAAAAACAAGTGATCTCAGCTGCTCCTTGTAAATCTTGCCCTTGAGAGCTTTCACCATCTTGGTCACCCTCCTTTGAATGCAATCTAATAGTGTGATGTCCTTATATTTCAGTGACCAAAACTGCATGCAGTACTCGAGGCGAGGCTGCACCGGTGCAGTGTAGAGTGGGAAAATCACATCCCTTAACCAGCCAGTGATGCTGTGCTTGATGCACCCCAGGATACAGTTGGCTATTTTGGCTACCAAGGCCCACTGTTGACTCATATTCAACTTGCCATATACTGGGATCCTCAGATTTCTTTCTGCAGGGCATCCTCTTGTCCCCATATTTGTATGCATAACCATATATGTATGTTAAATTTCATAGAGTTGGTGATTGCTCAGCTCTCCAGTATATCCAGCTCTCTCTCTAACACCTCTCTACCCTCAAAAGAGTCCACAGGTCCTCCTAATATAATAACATCAGCAAACTTAGTTAAGGTACATGCATCCAGACAATTTATAAAAACATTAAAAGAGTACTGACCCTAAAACTGAGCCTAGGGGAACCTCACTGATATCTGGCTGCCAGCCTGATGCAGTATATTTCTTTGAGCTTGACCCATCAACCAATCGCTCACCCAATGTATTATGGACATCAAAAACAATTAAGGGACACATTCAGCTAACACCAAGCTATTTATGTGAGAAGTTTCTTAACTGCTTAGGCAGAAAGAGGTGAGGCTGCTGCAATCTCATTTCCCCAAGGCCAGTCAGCAGCAAGGCTGAGGACGAGCCTGGGGAGGCACAGTCACACTGTACCAGACACTAATATACACAGCTGCTCACACAAATTAAGACACACAGAACCACTCATACAAACACAGATAGCAAAAATGTATTAATCTTGTTCCCTTCCATGGCAATTCAAGACAAAGGTCCAATAGTGAGAAACATATACATATATAACCTGTGAGTATCCACATTACATATGAATATATGTTCTACCTACTAAGGACAATAGCTGTCTCAAGACACTCAGTCTGTCTAGCAGTTGGTCCTTCCAGCAACTGACTCCCAGACTTTATCAGTCTCCCTGCTATTCAGCACAGATTTATGATCACTCCAATAACTGGTTCCCAAGTCACTTATAGAATCATAGAATTTAGGGGTTGGAATGGACTTTACAGATAATTAGCCCCAATCCCTCCTCCCACGGGCAGGGACACCTCCTCACTAGATCAGGTTGCACAAGGCCTCATCCAGCCTGGTCTTGAACACCACTAGGGTTGGGGCAGCCACCACATCCCTGGGCAACCTGTTCCAGTGTCTCACCACCCTTATAGTAAAAAATATTTTTCTAATATCTAACCTAAACTTCCCCTCCTTCAGTTTGAATCCATTACCCCTTGTACTATCACTGGGGTTGCTAACAAAGAGTCTCTCTCCAGCTCCCTTGTAGGCCCTTCAGATATTGAAAAGTTGCTATGAGGTTTCCACATAGTCTTCTCCAGGCTGAACTTTTTCAGCCTGCCTTCACAGGGGAGATGCTCCAGTCCTCTAATTGACTTTGTGGCCCTACTCTGCACATAGTATTCCAGGTGGGGTCTCACAAGGGCAGAGCAGAGGGGGAGAACCACCTCCTTTGACTTGCTGGCCACACTCTTTTTGATGCAGCCCAGGATTCAATTGGCTTTCTGGGCTGCTAGCACACACTGCCAACTCATGGTGAGCTTCTCATCCATGTCTCTCTAATTTAGAGACAAGCATGTCCATCTCTCTGAGTATCCCAGCTTGATCCTGGCTGCTGATCATGCAATGTCATACATACCCACACAGTTTGCACATACTGTGGTCTCATCAGCCACCGGCATCACAGACAGACAGGCCCTGAGCTTCTGAGCCCAGGTCCCATGTTAATTGCCAACACTCATACACCCATACACACACATGCACAGGAATAAAGAGTCCATAATTCAGGAAAACAGCTAGAAGTGATAATTAGTAAAGCAAGGTGGACTATATTTATCAGGAATAGGACATGTCCAGACAAAGATACTGGTCAGCCACCTGTTTACATGTGACCAGCAGCTTTCATAATTTTAGCCCTTTGCCCCAAGCTTGCTCCTTGCCAAACACCTTGACTTTTCTTGCCTGTGCTTCTTCCTAATGTGACACCTGGATGCTATGGCTGAGGCTTTCCTAGGACAAGCCTAACAGGAGCTGGGGCTCATGTCTCTTTTTAGGAACCCTCCCACTAGTCAATGTGTCTTTGTACTCCTTTCTGTATTAGTATTAAACTGAAATCACATAAAGATACTTTTTAGACGTAAAACTTATAGGCTTGTGACTATAATGACAGTTTGACAAGTCCAGACTAAAACACTTCATAATCCTATAATCATTTTACAGAACTTATCAAGGTGTCTGTCTCTCCAAGCACTGTTTAACAAAGCTGCTATCTTTTGTTACAACAAACTCTAGCCACTCTTGGTAGGAGATGTGGAAATGCTGTAGAAATACCTGAAGATACTCTTTACTGTAAGTCAGAGTAATACATTGAATACAGAAATACGCTTGTGAATGTATATGTTAATCTCCTTCAATAAACAGCTGAAATGTATTAGACAATATTTCTTTTGTGCAATACATATTAATAGAAGGAAAAACACTGACTCAGTAACAGGTTCAGAGGGGAGAAAAGGCAGAAAATCTTACTGGTCACCTTTGCAACTCAGAAATAAGCTGTGGGGATCTCCACCCATTCTTATCTCCTGAAAAAAGGGGAGATGATGGACTATCCCAGATATGCATTAATAACAGATGTAGCAAGTACGTATATATTCCATTTGATTCATCATCTTCTTCGCTCTAGAATATGTTTCATGAGGATGTATGTCCTGTCCTAGTCAAATGAAATATCATTTGCAAAACTTCATATCTATTCTATCTCAAGGGACAGGGCTGTTGTAAGGACAGTCCTACCATTGATTAAGATTTAGAATATTCAAGTACAAAGACAAATGCATTTCATGTATAATTTGCATTACCAAGACTCAGAGAAAATCCAGAGTCTTATGATGTTTAGCTAGTATCCAATGCAGACAAATTTTCATGTAATTGTATGATTATTCCATAGCTTGAACAAAACCCCAAACCCCCCAAATCCCCATATTTATATAAATTTATATCAAACCAAAAAGGGCCATTGGTGTCTTACTTTTATGCTTTGGACAATCCATGTATGTTCACACATTTGCAATAACGCTCCACAGTATATGTGATGCATAAACCAGAGAACATAATCTCTACTGACATCTGCAAGGAAACTGCTGGGTCCAGAAGAGCTGAGGTTTCACCCAAATCATTTGAGAGTGACAGAAGCTCTTTAGCGTGGTACTTTTCAAAGCAACCTATGCTAGTCATCACCACACTGTCATATCCTTGGCTATCTCTATTTTAAAACAGGTTTCAGTTGTGAAGAATGCCATAGGATAACAGGGAGGAAGCAGCACCCAAGCGTCTCATGAAATCTCTCTTCAATGACCCTGGAACCCTCTAAGCTTTCCAACAAGGCAGCAGATAACAACAGCACATTTCAGAGAATGCATACACCCTGAAACGACACATCATCATTCTTATAGGCCACACACACATCAGAAAGCCTACATACAGAGAAACAGCCAAATAGACAGTCATGCCCAGCTATCTCCATCATTCATCTTTACTGCTTCTCAAAGTTTCCACTAGCCTCAAATCTGACTTCCCCTCATTTTACAGAGATACAGGCTGTTTTATTGAAAAACCTAGGCTGGGCTGTGAAATACAGGATGGCATAAAATAAGTGTCATCCAGATGTCATCCATCCTGTTTTCTTCAGGAAAAAGAAAATGTTAAAAAATAAAAGTCATCAGTATTAGGTAGCCTCAGGGAAATATCTCCTATAGATTCTTATTGAATTTGGTTTCACTCTAGTTATTAGAAAGAAAAATAATTCTCTAATATATTTTTGAGCAACAAAAAGTGACTTTACATTTCAAGGAGGGTGTGCACTATGTGATTACGTTCCTATTTAATTAAGGTTATTTTCCCATTAGAGAAAGGATAAAGAATAGAATGTCACCATAATTAAGAAAATAAGTGCATCAAACTCTACATGCTAATTCTGAAACAACATTAATGAATCTTAACAATTTTTTTGGGAACCCTAGTGCTACCGGACTAATAACACCTTGTTTAATCTGTGCTTCTGGAAGTCAATGGAGCAGTGGCAATTTCTACCAGCTGGGAACATGGCCCACTGTGTTTCAAGTTACTGCTTTCCATATCTAAACCAGAGCCAAAATATTTCTCTCAAGAGCTTCTGAAACGGTTTCAGATGATTACTACCATTCACAAATGTTTTCAGGCAAAACTAATGAAAAAGCAACGTGACAATCATTGTTGATGTTAAAAAAATGAAAATCCTTTCTATGTAGTCTGTCTTTTAGGGAAATATTCTTGATTTCTATATATCGGTACAAATGCTGATTAAGCTGTATTATTTATTCCCTCTCATTTTTGCTTGGACAATTTGGAGTTTGATTTTCCTTGATTTTCTTAATCCTTCACATCAGCTTTTCATGAAGAGAAGTTTGAGATTTATCAAAGACATATTCTACATCCTGGCAATCCCTGTGAATGAGAAAAATATCAGCTGAACTGATGTTTGCTCATATATAAGAGGTAATTTCTAATGAAGAACATCAACAAAGTGAATTGGAGAAGGCAATCACAGATTACACTATACAGTTTCACACACGAGGCATTTCTGGCTCCATCATCACCAAGCTGAGAAAATTAAAGATACAAAATGTAGAACGGTGGACTTATGTACATCCTTTACAGTGGAATGTGTTGCATGACACAGTAGGAGAGCTTTGTAGTAAGTAAAATTTTTCAAATAAATTCTTGTCCCAAACGTTAAAATGTCTGGACATGTGCATTAGGAAAATATATTAAATTATGACAAGGTTATTTATATACCGAGGAACCCAGTCACCTAAGTTGCTAAAATGGATCCTGACACTGTTTTGGCCTAAACTCTTCCAAACAATGCTTAAACTTTTTCAGAGAATTATCACATACTTGCAGACACATTTTTGTATATATGTCTTACCTATGAACATCTTATTTTGGATAGCTTATTGTCATGAACACAGGCCATTATGTGTCAATTCATCTCAGCAAATGGCCACTGGCATACTACCATTTAATAAAATATGCATGCACTCTATAATTCTAAATTTGTTCTTTTTTTTTTGCATACTCAGTTCTTCAGGAAACAAGCAAATGATCAGCTTTCTGTGTTTGCCTGTTACACCCTACATATTTCAGCCAAATTCAAGTTAATTATCTAAGCAATAAGTAAATCCATACAAGTTTAATGAAAACAGACAAATTAATAGAGAAGCAGGACCTACAAGAGCCTCCTTTAATGGAAAGTTCACTATATGAGTTTACCCATCACTGACAATGGAAAATCTGCATAACAGATCAACTTTAAGAAACATACTCCTGCAAAATTTGTCTTGTTTTGCATTTCTGCAAACTAAAATGTACATTGATTATTTGTTCTAGTATCTTTGAAGGAAATCATTTTAGACTCTCTAACGTTTGATTCCTCATTTCTTTCTTTCCATTCTTACCACCTCCAGGCATTTCCATCTCTCATGCTGTTTGGAATGATTTCCAAATGAAAACATTCTTTGAGACACTTAAGGAATTACATTTTAGAGAGCTATAGGCTAATAACCTAACTCTTGTGTAGACAGTCCTGTGTTAAGTGACACTGTGAAAATCTTTGAGTTGTGATGTGCCCTGAAGATGAATGTCAGTGACAGTCCTTGTGCTGTTCCAAGCAAAGGGACTCAAATCTGACAGCCTCTACCTGAGTTCAGAAATTATTCTCTGTGGACTTTCTCTCATCACAGAATCATAGAATTGTTTGGGTTAGAAGAACCTTAAACTTCATCTAATTCCAACCACCCTGTCATGGACAGCATCACCTTCTAGTAGACCAAGTCACTCAAAGTCCCATCTATACTTAAGGTCTATGAGTGATGCAATGTTTAATCACATATAGCGTGGAAAAAAGCAGTTAGAAAAGATAGTAAGAGGCAATCTACTTCATTTTACTGTATTAACTTCACCTGTGTTGATCCTAAGAGACATTTATCTGATACATTTTTAGAGATCTTCAGCAGTAGAGGCTATATAACCTGCTGCTCACCTTTCTATCACCTGTGCTGAGTAACTTCTGAAATGCTTTCTAAAGTGAACAGCCACATAGCACTGCATATGATATAGAGTTTTGTTGTTTCTGTCTTTCAATTAGCCCTCAGACTGAGTTTCTGATTTTACTGAATATAATCTCTGCATTGGGAAAAAAAGAAAAAAATAAGTATCTTTTAAAGTTAATAATAATGGGGCAGCTATTATATTGCTCCAAGTTCTGAGTAACTCCTCTAAGTGCAATCATAGAATAGTAGTATCCTTAAGGTTGGAAAAGACCTTTTAGATTATCAGGTCCAACTGTCAACCTAGCACCACCACCATGTTTAGCAATAAATCATGTCCTCAAGTGCTATATCCACAGTTTTTTTAACATTTACAGGGATGGTGACTCCACCACCTCCTTGGTCAGTCTGTTCCAATGATTTTCAACCCCTTCCATGAAGACACTGTCCCTAATATCCAATCTAAACATCCTTTGGAGCAACCTGAGGCCATTTCCCCTTGTCCTGTCACTCTTTACTTGTGAGTATAAACCGATACCCACCTCACCACAAACTCCATTCAAGTAGTTGTAGGGAGTGAAAAGGTCCCTCCTGAGCCTCCTTTTCTTCAGGCTAAACAACCCCAGCTCCCACAGATGCTCCTCTTAAGACTTGTGGTCCAGACCCTTCTCCATCTTCATTGCCCTTTTCTGGACATGCTCCTCAACATATTCCTTCTTGTGAGGTGGTGGAACTAATATAATGATTTACAAGTGTACAACTGAGAAAATATTATAGCCTGGAGACCATAGAATCATAGAATCATAGACTTGTAGAATATAAGTGTTGGAATGGACCTTACAGATCACATGTCAAGAAGTTATAATTGCTATCACAGTGGTGGTTTTCGCCTAATTTGCCTCACTTTGATTATTTACTATGAATGTCTCATCTATGGGTTCTTAAATTTAGAAAAGGAATTTAGAAATGTAGATACAAATCTGCACAGCATTCATAGTTTGGGGAAAAATGCATTCAACCTGCATTTGCTTTAGCCCCTGTGGGACACTGAGACACTTGTCAAAGCCCAACAGGCTTACTGAGCTTCAATGATTTAAATTACTTGCTCTGGGGGAAATCAAGTGTGCAGGAGACCCCCCAGGGTCCCACCGTCTAATTAAAGAGAACTTTCTTCTTGATCATCCTCATGTAAATATATAATAAGACATCAGACTAGAATCATTCTGTTTACACAGCATCTGACAGTCAGGAAGATCAATCACGAGAGTAAGCACTTTTTATTTATCTGCTGAATGTGTTGTAGATCATCTAACAGATTTCTTTATGAAGACTTGGATCTCCACAGGCAGGCTGAAAAGCCTGGAGCAATACTGCATTCTCTTAAGATACCATTTTCAACAGGGAGATAGATGCTCAAGTTAAAATGCTCTAGGAAGATTAAATTTTGGACAAAATAAACTGCTTTATTCTGTATAATTCTTATTGTTGTAGTCACGCTTCTTTCCAGAATCAGATAACATAAAAAGTATTGCTTTATGTACAACCATATGTGTAATAAAGACTTTATCTTTACCACTATATTTTTAAACATGATGCTATCAGCATCAGCCATTGAACTAAATGAAAACAGAACACTCTACAGCCAAATGAGATAAAGCAAAATGATTTTACAGTGTCAGAGAAATAGGATCTGTTCTGGAACAGGACTGCAGTAAAAAAATTACATTAATTTCATGTCAGAAGAACTGCATATGTTAGCATACTTACCTGTATTTGAAAATTGTGTCTTTAAACTATTTAGAAAAGAAATAGAAAGTTTTGGGGATAGGTCAGGAAGACAATAGATCTAATGTAGAATTTTATAAATAGTCACATCACACTTCTTATTTTGGGGAAAAATGAACATAGAGCTACAAGCAGCTAATATTCATTTGCTTTTGATTGTTTCTCCAACTGCCTTCCTATTTCAGTTTATTAGTTCAACTTTATTTCTGATTTTATCACCATCATCAGACTTCAAGCTGGCTTGTGATACTCTTCCCTGCTTTTTATACTCCCCTTTCCATATAAACAGAAGATTTCTCTTTCCCAGAACAACCAGAATTTTCTCAAAGGTTTGGAAATCCAACAAGTGAGGCCTCTTTTGAAGAAGCTACAAAGGATAATACAAAGTATGAGTGATACTAATTAGATCCTGTAACTTTAAAACAGTTTGAAAATGTATGAGCTTCTAAAGGCAAGATAATCTCCTTTCTTCCTAGTTTGGCTTTTAACCTTCAATGATTACTCTTTATTCTCTGCCTGTAACCAAAGAAATAAGCCCAGATGAATATACACAGTATTCAGCATTTTTATTGAGGAAAACTGCCAGTTTCTTGATGCACATTGTTGTTAAGTTCTTTGCTAGTATTAGAAGATATGACTCTTACAGGAAATCTCTACGACTGCTCTATATATCTTGCTTTGTTTTAGCAGAGATACTCAGCTAAAACACAGAATTGTTTCATTAGTGAGGAAATTTCCTTAAAGGGTGTGAGTACCAACGTTAATAACATCCAATAAAACATGAGGTACATTTTTTTAATACAAAAATGTATTTGTTCTCATCTTCCACTGGAAAGAGGAATTCTCTAACTTACATTAGACAGACCAGACTGGGTGATCACAGTGTTGCCTCTAAACACCTATGCATTTAAGAATACTGCTCAACCCAAGACACCAAAAGGCAAGGAAATATGTAGAATTGATGCTTACTTTCAAAATAATAGCACGTATATTCAATCAATGCTTGGCATCAGTCAGCATGAAGCAATAGATCTTGGTGTCTTTTGGTGCCTTTATATCTCTCTGCAGAGACTGATCCAGTTTGCAGGATCAGTCCAGTGACAGGCATATAAGGGGGAAAAGTGCATAGTAAAAAAATTCAGGGAAAATTCCCCAAACCCAAGAAATATTGTATGATCATTTATAAAATCCTACATTAGATCTATCTACCCGACCTATCCCAAAAGCCTTTCTTTTCTTTTCTCAATATTTTGAAGCCACAATTTTCAAACACAGGCAAATATGCCAACTTATTTTCCTGAATCTCCTTACTATGCATTTTTCCCCCTTAGATGCCTGCCCACTAAGCTGGGTCAGTCTCTGAAGACAGATAGAAAGACACCAAGACCAATTGTTTCATGTTGACTGCTGCCAAGCAGTGATTGAATGTAATTACTTTTCTCCTTCAAGTTAGATTAGTGACATCTTCCTAACATTTTGCTCACTTCATTTCACTTCAGAACAATCTGTAGAACACAAATGTGTGAGCTCAAATGCTTTTCAACGTGTGTTTCCATTTCATGCTGCAGTCAAAAATGGATAAACAACAAAAGAAAGAGCAGCATTAACGCAGTGCCTCTCACACCATATATGAGATGATAAAACCTGCTGAAAAGATGTGCAGCCTTCATATCACACAGGATTATTTTATCCAACTAAAAATATGACTGAGTGCATCTGCTAACCATACATAATGTAAATCACACTCTTGGAAGTCAATGTTATAGGTATTCTTGGTAGCTCTCTGAATTTCACATGCAGAGTCATTTATTTCCTGACTATATTCTAGTGTCACTCTCAACTGTGCCTCCTTTAGTGACTTCTTGCTGCTGTGACATATTGAGGCAAATTAGTTCACTCTTAGCACACCTCTTTTGATTTGGGATCTTCTCATATTATCTACTGGGGTGCTTTAACCCCAGCAAGCAACTGAGCATCATGCAGCCACTTGCTCAGTCCCCCACCAGCAGGATTGGGGAGAGAATTGGAAGGGTAAAAGCTAGAAAACCTGTGGGTTGAGATAAAGACTGTTTAATACGGAAAGCAAAAGCTGCATATGCAAAGTCAAACTGCTTCTCATGGTCAGGTAGGTGTTCAGCCATCCCCAGAAGAGCAGGGGCCCATCACTCATAATGGTCACTTCAGAAGACAAACACCTTCACTCCAAATGCCCCCGCTTCCTCCTTATTCCCACAATTTTTTATGCTGAGCATGATGGCATATGGTGTGGAATAACTCTTTGGTCAGTTTGGGTCACCCATTCTAGGTGTGTGCTCTCCTAATTCCTTGGGCACCCCCAGCCTCATCACCAGCATGGAAGTACAAGAAGCAGTTTCAGGTAGTTGTAGAGAGTGATGAGGTCACCCTTGAGTCATCTCTTCTCAAGGCTAAACAAACCCAATTCACTCAGCCATTCCTCATGTGACATGTTCTAGGCCATTTATGAGCCTCATTGCCCTTCGCTGGACTCACTCCAGTGCCTCAATGTCCTTTGTAAAGTGAGGGGCCCAAAACTGAACACAGTTACTCAAGGTGTGGTGTCACCAATGCTGAGTACAGGGGGATGTTCACTTTCCTAGTCCTGCAGGCCACACTGTTCTTGATACAGGCCAAGATGCTGTTGACCTACTTGGCCACCTGTGCACACTATTGGCTCATATTGAACCAGCTGTCAACCAGCACTCTCAAGTTCCTTTCTTATTAACAACTCCAGCCACTCCTCCCTCAGCCTGTAACACTGCATGGGATTGCTGTGACATGAGTGCAGGACCCGACACTTTGCCTTACGGAACCTCAGGCAGTTGTCCTCAGCCCATTGATCAAGTTAGTCTAGGTCTGTCTGTAGAGCTTTCCTACCCTCAGGAAGATCAACACTCCCACCCAATGTAGTGTCTGTAAATTTACTGAGGGTGCCCTCAAACCCCATGTCCAGATCATCAATAAAGATGTTAAATAGGACTGGTCCCAATACTGAGCCCTAGGGAACACCACTAATGACTGTCCGACAACTGGATTTCGCTCCATTAACCACAACTCTCTGGGCCCAGCCATCCATTCAGTTCTTTACCCATCAAAGTGTCCACCCACCCAAGGCACAATAATCCAGTTTTTATAGAATTATGCTGTGGGAGACAGTGTCAAATGCCTTACTGAAGTCCAGAGAGATCACATCCACAGCCTTCCCTTCATCCACTAGGTGGGTCACTTTGTCATAGAAGGAGATCAGTTTGGTCAAGCAGGACCTTCCTTTCAGGAATCCATGTTGGATTATGCTTGATCCCCTGGTTGCCCTGCATGTGCCATGTGATGGCACTCAGGATGAACTCCTCCATGACCTGGATCCTCCTTCTAACCCTTCTTATAGATTGGTGTTACATTTGCTAAATCCCAGTTAGCCAGAACTTCTTCAGTTATCCAGGACTGCTGGTAGATGTATCCAATTGGTTCAGAGACTTCTTTCAACAGTTCCCTCATTATCCTGTGAATCCTGTCAGGGCCCATGGACTTGTGAGCATCCAGTTGGCATAGTAGGCCATTAATCATCTCCTCCTCAGTTATGGGGGCTTCGCTCATCTCCCCTGTACCAAATTCCAGCTCTAGGAGCTGGGTGTCCTGAGGACGACTAGTCCCGATATTAAAGATGAAGGCAAAGAAAGAATTAAGCCTTTCCCTCATCTCCTCTTACTACACTACTCTCTGCATTTATCAACTGATGGACGCTCTCCTTGACAGGCCTTTCGTTGCCAAAGTATTGATAAAATTTTTTGTTATCTTAACAGCCAAATCAGCTTCTAGTTGGGATTTGGCCCTTATAATTTTCTCCCTACATGACCTCTCAGTATCCTTATAGTCTTTCCAAGTTGCCTGACCCTCCTTCCAGAGATGATAGATTCCTTAAGCTCCAACCTAAATTCTCTGTTTAATCAGACTGGGCTTTTTCCTTGATGACTTGACTTCCTACACAGAGAGATGGCCTGCTCTTGAATGTTTAACAATTCCTATTTAAAGCACTTCCAGTCTTTCTGAACTCTTACACCCTTCAGGACTGACTCCCAAGGTCAAAATCCACCTGCCAGAATTCCAAGGTGGAAGTTCTGCTGTTGACCCTCCTTACATTACCCACTATTGAAAACTTTATCATTTCATGGTCATTATGTCCAAGGCATCTGTCAACCACCACATCTCCCACCAGTCCCTCTTTGTTCTCAAATACCACGTCTAGCAGGGTACCTCCTCTGGTGGGCTCATTTACCAGTCATGTTAGTAAGCCTCTGTGAAGAAACTTAACTCTACCCCAGCCAAAACCAGCCACCGACCTATCTGATTGATTGGGTCAAAGTATCATAATTTTACCTTTGGTATTCCAGTTCTCATTTTCTGATCTGAAGGAGACTTCTGAAATCCCTATTTTCCTAGCAGCCTCCTTGTACATGATTAGTACTGGAGAAAGTTTTACTTCTTCATTTGATTCCTTAGAGCATTGACCTGTACTTAGTCCTATAAACTTCTGATTATCCTTCCCTTCAGATTTTCATTTCACTGCAGAATTTTCTGGTGCCTCCATACTGAATTCGGTCTTTTGTGCTTACAGATTTGATCCAAGCAAGCCTTAAGTTATAAGAGGAGGCCCACAAAGGGAAGCATTTAACAACAGTATTGATTTATACCAAAGAGTTTAAATTAATTTTCTTGAATAACTTACACAAGCTAGCAAAAATCAAAACAACTAATTCTGGTTGTCTTACTCATTACTTCTTTTAGGTATAGTTAGCAAGATACACTATCATGATTTCTATATCAGACTCAACAGGCCACACATTCCAATTCCTTGTACCTGTGTTAGCAATGTCAAAAGGGGCACTCACTCATTCATCCACTTCATGATGAAGGTGAACAGGATGACAGGAAAGAGATTGGGGCACACAACCTAAGTTCAGTTTAGCAAAACTTCACAGGAAGACAGGAATTTTTCTACATTTCCTGAACTGTAACTCAGATTTAAGGCATAACGGGAACAAGTCAGAACCATGATAAAACCAGCATGTTCAGAAGCAACCTCAAAATGAAGTTCAGTAAATCAGAATGTTGAAAATGAAACAGTTGAAGTAATTAAAAGCTGTCATTAAACCTTAAAATAATTGACACTAGGCTAAAAACATCTTATTATGTGTGATTATATCCCAAATAACACAATTAATTTTACACATCATGCTACTGTGTTTAAGTTAGTAACCGGTTGATAGGTATGAGGAACTGGTTTAATGAGCACAGATTATTTCACAGCTCTTTACTTAAGGGTTTCTTTTATCCACCTGCTACCAGCTACTGTCAGACAGAATATTGGCTGTGGGTCAGACCCAGTAGGGCAATTCTTATAGAACTAATTTAACAAGCTCTAATTTATAAATTTTTATTTGCAGAAACTGAAATTAATTATTTATTTAAAGTGTTACAATAACTTTGCCATGGAGGAAAGTGAGGAATAATGAATAATGGCATGGAGCACAAAATTTTAATTGACAACTCCAGGCTTACTGATTACTATTTTTCTTCATTGAATTTCAGAATTCTGTGAGTATAAAAAATCAACATGAACTCATGTAACAAACTGTTACAGAAATGGAAGATATATGTCTAGAGAGGTTGTTGAATGGTATCTCATCATGTAGGTACTCTACAAACACAGAGGACAGTCTCTGACTCAGAAATATACACTACAGATGCAAAAGAAAATATTACTGCAAGTTATTTAGTATTATTATTTCATTAAAACTCCTGCCAACAGACTGCTAATCTTCCTTGAATAAATTTGTCTAATACTTATATTACTACAGGGGATTAATTACACTATATGAGCCGCCTCTGTAAAACACTGCTGTAGACTATTCAGATAGCATTCAGCTCCCTCTGACAGTGCAAAAGCATGTATGAAAGGATCACAATTCCACAGCTGTTACAGCTATGAGAATAATTAACTCTTTGCCCTATACTGATGTACCAACTAGGGGGACAGAGATTGAAGAAATACTCAATAGCATGTCTTGGGGCCCTCAACTAAGTTCAAGTTTATCATGGTCATTTCCAGCTCTTGAGGACAGGTTTCCTTCCCAAAGCAGCTACACCTGGGCAGTCCTGCATAACCATGAGATAGACGTGACTGGCTTTACACTTAGACCTATGAACCAGATGACATTCGCTCATCAGATATAGGGTCCAACTTTAGGCTCTGAGAGAGCTCTCGGTAACCTGCATTTTTGAGTCTAAGTCATGACTTTCCCAGAGATTGTGCTAGAGGATCTTGAGTTTCAGTAACTGTTATGAGAACATCTGACTAAGATTGTGACTCTTTGGGAAAGTAGAGTCAAGATTCAGTGTATAAGGGGTAGGGAGGAGGGAGAAATAGGAATTTGAAGGTGATTTCTGATATTTGTATATCTGGAGTTTCTCATTGTGATGGACACTCATCTACATAAATTGAAATTAAATCCTAAATAAAACTAAGTAATAGTCTATTATCTATATTGCAATAATAAATAAAACACTTTATTACTGATAAGTCTGGCATCACTTTTATGTTTATTTTGTGCATATACAAAACAGAATAAAATAGAAGCCTTATCTTTATATATTTTCCTGTCTGAGGAGAAGGATAAATAAACTTGCTTTCTAAAGTATGTAGAATATTCTCTGGTATGTGCCAAAAAGTACACATAATCATGTGATCTCAGTTTTTAGACTGACTTGAATTTCAGTATAAATCATAGCATTGCAATGAAATTTTTTTCAACAGAAAAAAATAAGACACATCAAGCACCTTTGTCCTAGCAGAACATAAATTTTCGTCACTTTAATTTAGTCTGGTTGTTGCACTCATAAACATAAAATTTGCACACTCGTAAAATAAAAAATAAATGAATTTAAACTTAACCTTTGGTGAATTTAGGAAGATATTGGATCATTCTACCTGCCTGGTAAACATTTTCTGCCATAAGAATTTGAATTGTGGAAATGCTTATATAAAGGTTAAACAATTAAAAAAAAAAAAAAAAGGATTATAGAATCATGGAATCATGAAGGTTGGAGGAGACCATTGATTAAGTCAGTCCAGGTCTCTCTGTAGAACTTTCCTACTCTCAGGCAGAGCAACACTCCCACCCAACATAGTGTTGTCTGTAAATTTATTGAGGATGCCCTCAATCCCCATGTCCAGATCATCAATAAAGGTGTTAAATAGGACAGGCCCCAATACTGAGCCTTGGGGAACACCACTAATGACTGTCCAACAACTGGATTTAGCAACATTAACCACAACAAAGGCATGTGTCTGCATAGATGATAAACACATTATGAGACCTCTTATGCCAGTCATAGTATTTGAGAAGAGGGAATGAGTCCCAAATCATTGTTACAGGTTAGATGGGAGCCTCTAGGCAAGGGAATGCAGGAAATAGTAGTGAGAACAGCCATGCCTTTGCCCCAGCAGTCCTTTCTCACTTTCTCACAGGGGAGAAAGGTGGAGAGACTGACAAGAACTTCAGATCCCCTTCTTACCCACCACTAGCATCCACTGCTGTGGCATAAGCATGTTTGCATGAAGCACTGCACTGGCTTGCAGGTGATGCACCTGTTGCTGCCAAAAAGTATTCTGCCAATGTCTGCTGTGGGCGACACAGAGAGAGAGGTGATGTATGGTAGTCTTGATTCTGAACCCAGAGATGTTCAGGGAGTTGAAGAAGGAGTAGCCCCAAGAGTTGGTTATGGACCATTAGCCGGTAATGTGAAAAATAGTCTCATGAGGGTTTTTTAAGAAACTGGAAAATTATAATTTTAAAATCACAATATGTCCATTAGGAAATTCAGCTCTATAGTTAGCACAGCTTGTTGGTGGTGTTGGGTTTCTGCACTGAAACTAGTAGATGAGTATAGAATTAACTCTTATGCAATCAAAAGTCATAGTCCTGCAGAAACTTGAACATTTGTGGAAGTTTCCAAAAGCAAGGAGTATTGGTGACATCAATGGAAGTACTGGAAAGGTAATGATCAGAATATCTGCTGTTGTGAGAACAAAAGTACTTCATAGGTTTGGGAATCTCACAATTGGCCTAATCCATGAAAATCAAAATCAATTTCAGACCAACATTTTTTGACACTTGTGTTCAAAAACTCCAATTCAGAACATGAATTCTAAAATAAAAAATTCTTAAAAGATTTGATTGTTATACATTCTGCAACTCCTAAGGATTTATACCTAGTGATAGATGTTCAGCCCTTCTGAAAATTAGAAAATAAGTGATCCTTGGTAGGTGTCAGTTTGGGTTTGGGGTTTTTGTGGTGTAATTTTGAAACAATGCACAACATGTTTGAATCATCAGAAGTCAGCTAAAAAAATTGCATTGCCCTTTATCTCAGCCATTCCTCCCGCTCATTCTAATGCTTTGATAAATCAGACTCAGTTAGAGACTAGGGAGGAAAGTGGAATTCACGAAGATGTGTCTATATTTACAATCCCACATCTTCACACCCTGGCAGATCAGTGCTATTCTTCAGAAATAAGACAGCAAAGAACAGATTGATTTTCTTTTTTTTAATTGCATCCCTGCCAAGACCCTATTGGCGGGAAAACAAAGGTACGGACTCAGGTTTTTTAGATGCACTGACACAAGCTTATTTGTCAGAGATCAAATCTCCAGTGAACAGCTTGCTGCAGCTTTCATTTCCAAGACTTTGATAATAACATCAAATTGATGTTGCATTGGTGTGCACTGAGACAGCAAAGAAAATTGCAAAGATACTTGGAAAAGTACAACAAAGGACAAAATGAGAAGGGGGAAGAAAGGTGATGTATTTAAATAGCTTAAAGACAAATGTGTAATACTTTTCAAGGTACAGTGCTGAGCAATATCCTTTATCAGGCGTAATGCAGCAAAACTAATTTGTGAACGGTTATACTGTTGATTTGTTGCTTTGGAAAGTTTAACTTTCTGTCTGTAGAATGGGATTTCAAGACAGTAATGAAACTCTTGACACTCAGGAACATAGGTTTTTTAAAAAAAATCATAGGTTTGCCTGGATTTCAAGCACAATGTTGTCATCTTTACACAGGCAAAAAAAAAATCTGTCAGCAAGAGTTGTTTTGGTGGAGATGAATGACTGGGGCCTGTAATTCTTGACAATGCTTCTGATCAGAGAAGAATATTTTTTAGTTTCTGAAGTATGATTCTGATAACAAGAGCATCTTGCCAATTGTGAGAGCACTAGAAAGCCAAATGCCATGTCCTCTAACTGCTAGCATTTATAAAATGTGCAATTCCTTTCAAGTATATTTCACCTCCCTCCTTTCCTGTGCACCTCCTGCCCTTTTAAAAAGTGGGAGCAACTATTTAGGAGAACTGAAACTCTCCTCTCCGCACTTGCAAAAGTACGTAATAACCACTAGGCCATATTTCTAGACCACAAGACTTGCTTCTCATCTACTTTGAAATTGTGCTGCTGCCAGTTGACAATGGTAATCTCAATGAGTCAGAAAAAAGCAAGCCTTGGAAAACATCATTACTGCTCCCAGCTTCCACTGAAGGCTACAACTGCAATTATGAATCTCTAGCCATGTTACAGTATCCAACATCTGTAACAGCTTTTTATGCCTCACTAATTGCTGTAACACTAAACGGTGAGCAAGGGAGGAGCAGAGGGACTATAGGCCAGATGTGAAGAGCCAAAGGCAATAAGGAGTCTCATACCTGTCATGACCCACCTGTAGGGGGGCATAACGTTTGTTATCAGTTCTTGTCAGGCTGAACAAAGACACCAGACCACGTGTCAGGGATCTTTAGGTTTTACTGCACAGTCACCATAAGTCTGGCAACCAACCCAATATTTAGACACAAAGGTGTCAGCAAACAAGCTCTTAAATTTATACAATAGACTTCCACAAGACTGGAGGATAACAAACTCTTAATTTATATAATGCAGTACAGTACACCTCAATAGCTTCTCGATTCCCACAACAAACTCCAAAAAGGTGCAGGCTCACAAGCCACAACACACAACAAAATGTGCTGGCTCACAAGCTACAAGACACACCAAAGGTGCTGGTTAACAAACCACAACAGACAACCAAAAGTCATGGCTTGCAAACCACAACATACCACTATTCAGAGTCTCCCTGTTCCCACAAAAACTTAGCAAAGTGTACAGGGGTAAAGGATGACAGCTGTGCTTTGCCCAAGTAATCCATGGAGAGTGAGAAATAAAGACAGAAAAGGGAGAAAGTGCTAATACAGAATATCACTAGTCCTTAGATCCTGCACTGGTCCTGCCATGTGCATGTTCCAGAGTTGGAACAAAGCATGAGAGTAAAGACAAAGAGAGGAAAGAGAGAGCATGAAAAAAAGAGAGGGAGGGGGCCTGATCCACTCCCTTTTATAGGTGATCTGCTGCAGACTTTTATGTAAACTAGATATTTTGCACTGTTCTGTTCACATGTGCGCAGCAGCCCTTTAAGCCCTCATCCAGGCAGTGGGTGAAGGCTGAGAGGTCTGAGCAGGGGTCTCTAGGTGAAGCAGGAACTTGCCTCAGAGCACACTGCCCCATCTCCGCAAGACCCTCTCTTCAGGAACTGTTATCTAGCACCTTGAGAGCTGTCACATGCTTGTATAAGCAATTCAAATGTGTGACGATATTGCAGATATGATCCTTTCAGCCTATAAAAATAGACTAAAAGACAGATGAGTAGTTGACCTCAAATACATCAAAGAAAAATTTAAAAAATCGAATTCAGGACAAATACTTTAAAATCCATGAAAAATGTCGTTTGAAAGGGGACTGTGACCTCAAGACTTTGAAAGATGGGTATGATTCAGTTTTGTCTAAAAGTGTCTCAATTTTTGTTTCCACCTTTTTTATTTTTGTGAAAGCATAATAGGTCCTTGCCATTTTGTTTTGCAACACTGCCAACAAAATTCATAAAAATGCGAACAACACCTGCCAAATGTGACCCATATTTTTACACAATCTCTCTACTTCAGTGTGGTGCAAACTCTAAAACTACATCATACCTGATTCACATAATAGAGGTCCTGCATAACAAAGCTGACAACTTATCAGTAGATCACTACTCCTAGGATGGAAACACAATCCTCTGTGAGGACAGAAAAAGAGCACTTCAGAAATATCAAAGAATTCTTTAGTATTTATCCACTTAGATGCTTCTTTTTGTTCTGAAACAAGTGTTTCCAGATTTTAAAATACGTATTTCTTGTTCTTCCTCTTTCTCGGCTCAATTACATTTAATTCCTGCAGGAAAGTGGTCAGGTCATTCAAGTGGTGGAAGAACTATACTGAATTAATGATTTGGCTTTTCACTCAGAGACCCTGTCATCACTGATACAACCTGGAAACACAAGAAGGCCATAGTGTTGAAACAATATAGAGAATCAGATCTAAACATAAGTATACAAAATCATAGAACCATAGAATTATAGAATTTCAGGGGTTGGAATGGACATTACAGATCATCTATTCCTAATTGTCCCTGCCATGGGCAGGGAAGCCTCCCCACTAGACCAGGGTGCTCAAGGCCTCATCCAGCCTGGTCTTGAACAATGCCAAGGGCTACGTGTTCCAGTGTCTCACCACCCTTACAGGAAGAAACTTTTTCTAATATCTAACCTAAACTTCCCCTCCTTCAGTTTGAACTTGTTGCCCCTTTTCCTATCAGTCTGACTTCATAGGGAGTTGCTCCAGTCCTCTTAGCAGCTCCGTGGCCTCCTCTGGACTTGTTCCAACAGCTCCATGTCCTTGTGTTGAGGGCATGAGAACTGCATGCAGTGTTCCAGGTGGGGTCTCACAAGAGCAGAATAACTCAACTTGAATCGGCTAACTCTGATTAAATAAAGTTTTTATATTACTCTGTTTTTTTTATTTTGACAGGCAATTAAGTAGAGATGCCCCAATAAAGAGCAGCTCAACTTGAATCGGCTAACTCTGATTAAATAAAGTTTTTATATTACTCTGTTTTTTTTATTTTGACAGGCAATTAAGTAGAGATGCCCCAATAAAAAGGAACAAGGAAATGGTTGCCTATGATTTAAAACTTAGAACTAAATTGCTTGACATACAGTAGAAGGAAAAGCAGCTTATTTTTCACACAAAACTAGATATTCCTCAACTTGAATCGGCTAACTCTGATTAAATAAAGTTTTTATATTACTCTGTTTTTTTTATTTTGACAGGCAATTAAGTAGAGATGCCCCAATAAAAAGGAACAAGGAAATGGTTGCCTATGATTTAAAACTTAGAACTAAATTGCTTGACATACAGTAGAAGGAAAAGCAGCTTATTTTTCACACAAAACTAGATATTCTTAAATGAGAACTACACTCAATATTTTGATTCTCATCAAAAACTCAACTTGCAGGACTGTTTGCATTATATTCAGTCATAGTGCATCAAGGAGCTCTATTTAACATAAAAAACCCCAAACCAACCCAAACCAAAAGACTTGTAAAAACGTAACCAAAATTATTCTTCTCATCTTTAGCCTAGATCTGATTTGGTAAAGTATGTGATCATAGAACATAGAATCATAGAATTTAAGGATTGGAATGGACCTTACAGATCATCTAGTCGCAACGCAACCCGTCATGGGCAGGGACACCTCCTCACTAGATCAGGTTGCTCAAGGCTTTGAAGACTGCTACTTCTATACCTCCAGTCCATGGGGTTTAATTGAGGGAATAATTTTAGCATAATCTCCTGAACTGCCTCCCTGGGTCCTTCTGACATACATGCTCTCTCTACAGGAATTTTACTCTTTGGCTTTACCACGTATTACATCCATTAAATCAGTAATCTATCCAGCTTCCTTGCAGGCCCTCTTCAAATATTGAAAAGTTGCTATGAGGTCTCTGTGCAGCATTCTCTTCTCCAGGCTAAACAGCCCCAAATTCCTCAGCCAGTCTTCATAGGGGAGATGCTCCAAAATATGCTGTCTTAAAAATAAAATTAATGCTGAATTCCACAGAGGACAGGAAATAATTCTTTGTTCTATGTGTGTACTTATCTTTTCAGTGTAAATAAAAAGTAAACCAAAACTGAGTGTCTACTGCAATACTGTCAAATACTATATTGTTTAGTTCAGCTGAGCAAAGGTTTTGGTTTTATCATATTCTCTGACAGATCTTGAGTAAGTCATGCACTGGTCTACAAGTTGGTAGAACACAAAAGAGATTCAGAAACTTTTTAATGTAGAGAAAGTATATTCTCATCTTCATAATCAGGGCTTTGCAGATTTAGATTTGTAGAGGTTTCATGAAGAGGAATCTCCTGAGTCACATTCAGAGATACCTATAAATTAGACAGTCATGTAGGTTCACATTTTCTCTTATTCTAATAAATGAACATTGAGTTACAACAAATCATTGCTTTACATCATAGACAAGCTCTCTTTACTGCAGGATCTCAGTGTTTATGAAAGTTGTTTCTTTTCTCTCCTTCAGGTGACATTCACCTAATAACAGTAGTTCATGACCACAAAACAAATTTGAGTGGAAAAATACTGTCCTTGCCTGCAACTATTTTCTCTGTTGGTCCATCTGTGTCCATCTGAGTCGACCTGTGGCAAACTATGACTAATAGGCAGAAAAAAATGACAAATAATTGGCATTTAGAGTCTGGTTTTCATCAAATTGGCTCCTATGAAGTATAAATGTTCTATTTAATTATTGCTTTTCTATCCTTGTAAGCTTGTCTAGAGATTTCTGAAACTATGTCTCAGCTGTTGCTGCAGGACTGTGGCGCCCATCTTTACAGACATTAACTAACAGTCTCGTCTCCAACATCATTAGCAAAATTTTATTGTTGCAACTCTGCAGACCTCACCATTCAACAAAGGAAATTATAAGATAACAGTTACATTTCATATTGATTTTGATGAGAATTGGATCAGACCTTGACTGTCTGGTAGTTAAAAGTCTCATTCACATTACATACTTTGCACTGGGAGCTCAGTTTCCTTCCTTTATTGACTTACAGAAGCTCTTACAGACTGTTTAAATGTGAGTCAGCAAATATGTCACAATAAGGTACTTTTGACAATGTCTTTTGGGGTTTTTTTTCAGCAGACATAAGTTACCCTGATGTTTAATGTTCCATACCCTTTTTATTTCTTCTGTAAGTTTAAAATCTTATGCTTCCTAGATAGTACATCACAATTACACTGGGGACTGATTCAAAGTCTGCTGTGGTCTAAGGTGCTTTTCATAGATTTCGTTAGGATCTGAAATGGGTTCATAATCTCAGGTTCTGTGTCATCTGTTTTTTTTGTGACCAGGCTTTTGAGGTCTTACAAGAACTTTTAAGCATGAATATGAGATAAACGCATTAAAAAAGTAGATTGTGATGCTCTGACACAAACTAGACATAAAATTACATCTAAAGACAAGTATTGTGGATTGCATCCTCTGAACACTGAAAAAAAGTCCACGTCTATTTGGAAATGCATTCATCTAATTTTTCCCAGTTTTTGGAATGCTTTTTAAAAATTATTTTCCAAAGCATAGTAAATCTTGTCTAGAACTTATTTTTTAAAGGATCAGTTAAATCAGTTAAAAGGTCTGAATAGCATAATTACCTGAGTGGAAAGTGTGTTTAATCACTTTTTGAAGAATGAAGTGGGCCTGATGGATTTCCTTCAATTAAGCTTTCCAGACTACTCAGACAATATAAATATTTTTGACACTTTCCTCTATTATGTTCTGCAGCAGGTAAGTTAGGTCAGTAAACATTTCCAGAGGTATTACACAGGGAAACAAAGTTGTGCAACCAGCTTATTATTTCTTTATATTAGATTATATTCCCTTCCCCACCAAGATGAAGTAACTTCAAGGATTCTTCTTATTAATAAAAAAAATCATGAAGATATTGAGAAATGTAATTTTGACGTCATAGCCTGGAAGAAAAGAAAAAAAAAATCCCAAAGTGGAAAAGGCAGCCTAAAAATCACTAGCTCATTACAAAATTAAATTTCAAAATAATTTTGTATTTTTTTACCAATGTTTATATTTATCAGTGAAAATTAATATGAGCTTCATTTTTTTCAGCATCCAACCTATTTGGCCTGGTGGAATTTGATGACAGGTGGTCTATGGATACTGTTTTATAAGTATTTTGTACCAGCTATCTATTCAATAAGTGGTCAACTCAAACCTTTACACTCTGATTTGTCTTTTACTGTGAAAGAACTGTGACTACAGAGTTAATTCCCTGATTCTTTATCCTTTTTTTAAAAAAATGTGAGGCATTTAATTTTTTAGACTGTTTTTATAATCCAGTGACTGGCACAGGGTTAAAATGTATACCTACGACTGAGTTTTTGGGAAAAACAATAACACACAACATTCAAGTGCATCCAGTAGGTACTGAAACTGAGCATTAAATGATAAAAACATATATATATTTTAATAGAAACTATCCATAATAGAGAATCAGAGCATCAACTTCTTTATGCAGATAAAGAATATTTTAATGATAAAATGCAGCATGCAAGGTATACATCTCAAGTATTTTAAGACCACTTAAAAATCAATATAGTGTCTAGTGTCATGGGACTAGCAATTATGTGGAAATGAGTTAACAAAAATCAATTTTAAAGGAAATCTTAAATGGCAATATAGAAAAAGGTATAATCTCAAGCAGATTCTTTATTAGATGATTAAATTTCTTTTTCTTATATAATTTGTGAGCAGATCATAATTTTACCTCATGAATCCTTTATTCAAATGCTTTCAATAAATGCCTTTCTAAGAATGTTTTTCTTTATAGATTGTACATCTTCAGGAGGCACTTGTTGGTTTTGATTGACCCAATAAGTTAATTTGCTTTTTTTCCATGACTGAGTATCTCGACAAGACTTTTTCTCTGAGTCAGTAAAATTCTGGGAAAATTTTCAGATAAATACAAGCTCTTAGACTTGCATTTAAATGAACAACACTGGGATGATTTACATATATATATATAGATAGATCATCTGACCTTTGACATTCAAAGGCATGTGTATGCTTTTTAAAATCTTGCTTTCTGCCATGCTCCTGCAAATTAACCACCACAATAAATCTAAGCATTGAAAAATTACATTATACTATTTAATTAGTATTTGAGGTTTTTTTTTCTCTATCTCTTAATAAGTATTACAGAATTTTCTCTTTTTCCAAGACCATCTTTAAAATTTTATCTTGAATATCACTAGGGAGAAAATAATAGTGAAAACTCATCACATTTAGTGTGTGACTTCCTGTTTATTAGCAACACTGGAATAACAAAAATGCCAGGAAGAAAGAATAAAGGAAGGATCACACTTAGATTCTTTTTATCCAGTCATTACAGATAGCCCGTAATTTGATAAACAATTCAGTTTTTATTACATTTTTCTGCAATACATCACAGATAAAAAAGTTTTAAAGACAGTTAAAATCAACATGTCATTGTTCTTCAGTAAATATTACTGTCTTCTTGAAAAAATTGTCTCAGGGACTCATTATTCAATCAACAAAAACCTGCATATAAATGGACAAGCAGTCCTTACAATCGTAGGCATCTACTATCATGCAGATAAATATGTTACAAATACATATTTTATTAGATTCTTCTCATCTGATACTGAATTGGCAGTAACTCACTGCTATTTTCTTGATAGAAGTTCTGGCCTGGATTATTTAAGTTGTTAAAGACTGGAATTTATATATACTAAACATGTCTTAAAAGCACAGGCCCATGTTCTAGACTATGTGTAGAGCAACCATTTTGTATAGCAGAAAAAACCTGTAAGGGACAGATGAAGAAATTACAAGCAAACATTATGAATGTAGCCTTTAATGACTTTGCTGCTTTATATATTTCTTTTTTCAACAAGATCAATAAAGTTATATAAAAGTGTGGAAAACTATACAGAATGATATTCATATACAAGGTCTGCTGCTCACAATAAAATTTGAAGGCATATCATCAACCTACTTCATTTTCTATATTATTTCCACCAGAAAAAACCCATTCAATATTACTTTTCCTTGAGCAATTATTAAAAAAAACCTGTGCTTTTCATTATGATGAATCTACTGTCCATCAATTCCTGTGAGTACTAGATTGGTAGGTCAATTTTTCTACCCAGTTATAAATGGCATATCTGACAGGCATTTAATAGAACTACATCTAGCCCACATCACCTTCACAGGTGCCTCTATACAACAAGTATGAGGCTTTGGATGTGAAAGGCCCATCATTGGATGATGTGGATAACTGTCCATCTACACCAGAGGTGTTGCCAAGATATGCCCAGTAACACAACCACCTTCACAAAGAAGATGCCCTTCTGAGGGGAACAGAGGGTCCAATATTTCTGACAGACCCAGAGACTTCCTGGAGCCCAGGTTAAGGAAATTACTAGGAAGCTTCCTAGCCTGGTACAGCCTTTTGTCTATTACCCATTACTTCTCTTCTACGTGGGTGGTGATGAAGGTGCAATGCATCATCAAAGGTGATCAAAAGAGTCTTCAGGGCCTTGGGATGGTTGGTAAGGGAATCTGGAGCACAGGTTATTCTTTTCTTTATTCTTCCTCTTGCAGGCAGAGATACTGGAAGAAACAGATGGGCCCAGGCTGTTGATACATGGCTCAGTGGTTGGCAGCATTGCCAAAATTTTGATTTTTTTTTTTTTGATAATGGGATGGCCTATTCAGAATCAGCCTGCAGGTGTCAGATGAGATT
>NW_008672997.1:203182-236790 GCF_000695815.1 Acanthisitta chloris
TTCTTCAACGAGCTCATTGCCAGAGTTTTAAACTAGACCTGAAGGGAAAGTGGGATAATATCTGGCTTGCCTGTGACAAGCTGTGGTATCACAAGCCAAGGTTTGAGGGATGAGATGTTTGTAATGGCCCTCAGCCTGTTGCTCTGAGATGTGCTGGGTTCACTGCAGCACATATGAAGCCTTACAGAGATGAGCCAGGGGCTCCTGAGGAGCTCATTGCCAGAGTTTTAAACTAGACCTGAAGGGAAAGTGGGATAATATCTGGCTTGCCTGTGACAAGCTGTGGTATCACAAGCCAAGGTTTGAGGGATGAGATGTTTGTAATGGCCCTCAGCCTGTTGCTCTGAGATGTGCTGGGTTCACTGCAGCACATATGAAGCCTTACAGAGATGAGCCAGGGGCTCCTGAGGTAATAGGAGCAAGCAGCAAAACACCAATGAAATACCTCAAAGGAATTAGGCATGGTCCTTTAAGAAAGAGATGTGGCCAACAGCCCAGCTGAAGTGCCCCTACACCAAGGCACACAGCATTGGCAACGAACAGGAGGGGTTGGAAGACACCATGCTGCTAGAAAACTATGACTTACTTACCATTATTGAAACTTGGTGGGATGAATCCCATGACTAAAGTGCAGCTGTCAATGGCTACAGGCTGTGCAGACAGGACAGGACAGGAAGGAGAGCTGGAGAGGTTGTCCTCTGCATCAAGAAATTGATAAAGTGTGCAGAGCTGTCTCTGAAGAACAGCCATGAGCAGGTTGAAAACCTATGGGTAAGAGTAAGAGACCAAGCCGAAAGGAAACTTGTGGCTCATGTTTACTACAGGTTGCCTGATCAAGAGGAGCCTATTCACCTGAAGAAGGCATTGCACTAGCAGGCTCTTGTCCTGCTGAGGAACTTCAACCACTCCAACATCTGCTGGGAAAGTAGCACAGCAAGCTGTAGGCAATCCAGGAGACTTAAGCCAGATAACAGGCAGCCCTACCAGAGGGGATGTAATACTGGAACTGATAGTCACCAGCCCAAGTGGGCTAATTGGTGACATTAAGACTGGAGACAGCCTGGGCCTCAGTGATCATGCACTGTTGGAATTTGCAGTCCTGAGATTTACGGATCAGGTGAAGAGTAAATTCAGGACCCTAAATTTTACAAAAGCATAATTACAGCTGCTCAAGGAGGCAGTCAATAGGACCCACTGGGAAACTGCCCTTGGGGACAAGGAAGCAGAACGGAATTGGCACATCTTTGAGGATGCTTTCCATAGAGTGCAAGAGCTCTTGATGTTAATGTGTAAGAAATCAGGAAAGGCAGACAAGAGACCAGTATGCCTGAGTCAAGGACTGCTGGTCAGACTAAAGGGCAGGAAATAAAAAGGCAGTGAAAGCAGGGGCAGGTATTGTGGGAAAAGTATAAGGATGCTGATTGGTTGTGTAGCTGTGGGGTCAGTGAAGCCAAAATGCAGCTGGAGCTAAACTTGGCAAGGGATACAAGGAAAGGTTTCTACAGGTATGTCAACCAGAAAAGGAAGGTCAAAGAAAGTGTAGTCTCAAATGAACATGACTATCAAACTAGAACAGTGGAGGAGAAGGCTGAAGTACTCAACAACTCTTTTGCTTCTGTCTTCACTGGCAACCTCTCTTCCCACACTTCTTGAGGGGATGGACCTCAAGGCAGGGATTGGGCTTCCCTTCCATTGTGAGAGAAGATCAAGTTCATGACCACCTCAGGAATCTGAACATACATAAGTCTATGGTACCTGACAAGATGCATCCCAGAGTCCTGAAGGAATTGGTTGATGTAGTTACCAAGCCACTCTCCATGATATTTGAAAATTCATGGCAATCAGGTCAAGTCCCATGTGACTGGAAAAAGGGAAACAATGTACTCATTTTTAAAAAGTGTAGTAAGGAGGACCCTGGGAACTACCAACCTGTAAGTCTCCATACCTGGCAAGACCATAGGACCTCCTAGAAGCTATGCTAAGGCATGTGGAGGACAGGGAGGTGATTTGAGGTAGTCTGTATGACTTCACCAAGGGCAAGTCCTGCCCAACCAACCCAGTGGCCTTCTATGGTGAAGTGACTACATCAGCAGACAAAGAAAGAGCTGGGGATGTCAACCTATCTGGACTTCTGTAAGGACTTTGATACAATACTCCAAAACATGCTTCTCTCTAAACTGGAGAGATACAGATTTGATGAATGGACTGTTTGGTGGATGAGGTTTTGGCTGGATGGTTGCATACAGAGAGGTCAACAGTTCAACACCCAGATAGAAGTCAGTGAGAAGTAGTGTCCCTCAGGGGTCTGTACTGGGACCAGTACTGTTTAATATCATAATCAGAAACACAGAGGGATTGAGTGTACCCTCAGCAAATTTGCAAATGACAGCAAGCTGAGTGGTGTATTCCTAAGGAACAGGATGCCATCCAGAGGGACCTGAACAACCTTGACAAGTGGGCCTATGTGAACTTCATGAGGTTCAACAAGGCCAAGTACAAGGTTCTGCATCTTGGTGGGGATAATCTCTGGTATCAATACAGTCTGGGGAATGACGGGATTGAGAACAGCCCTGCTGAGAAGGACTTTAGAGTACTTATGAATGAAAAATTGGACATGACCCAGCAATGTGTGCTTGCAGCCCAGAAAGCCAGCTGTATCCCAGGCTACACCAAAAGAAGCATGGCCAATAGGTGGAGAGAGTTGATTCTCCCCCTCTACTCCACTCTGGTGAGACCCCACCTGGAGTACTGTATCAAGCTGTGGAGTCCACAGCACAGGAAATAAATTGATCTATTGGAGCAGGTACAGAGGAGGAGCACAAAAATGATCAGAGGGATGGAACATTTCTCCTGTGAAGACAGGCTGAGAGAGTTGGGGGCTGTTCAGCCTGGAGAAGAGAAGGTTCTGGGGAAACCATATTGCAGCCTTTCAGTACTTAAAGGAGACCTATAAGAAAGGTGGGGACAAACATTTTAGCAGGGCCTGGTGTGATAAAACGTGGGGTAATGGCTTTAAGCTGAAAGAGGGTCATTTTTCACTAAATATAAGGAAGAAATATTTACTATGAAGGTGGCGAAACACTGGCACAGGTTTCCTAGTGAGGTGGAGGATGTCCCATCCCTGGAAACATTCAAGGTCAAGTTGGGCAGGGCTCTGAGCAACCTGATTTAGTTGATATCTCTGCTTGTTGCAGGTGGTTGGACAAGATGACCTTTCAAGGTCTCTTCCAACCGAAATTATTCTATGACGTGGGCTTTTTTTTTGTAATTCTCAGAATTATTTTCCATAACTATACATGAAAATCTGTACTCATTGAACTGAATGACAAAAAAATTCATGCTTTCTGAAGTTCCTAGCTTAAAAACATTTTGAAAAATGAAATAAATTGAACACAATAAAGAAGTTTTGCCATTTGTAATTGAAATTTTATTATAATCTACCTTAACACACTGCTGAGGAGATATAATTTGAGAGATTGCACAGAGGTGCCTCCACATCTACATCTTACAGTATTTGTTCAGATGAATGATTTATTTAATTAATTTCACTGAAAAGATAGTTAAGGAAAGTAGTTAAAAGAAGCATCACCCCACATTTTGCAACTTTATGATCTTGAAATAAATGTAACTTTTACAGAATGAGAAGTGGATGGATGTCTTTCAGGGAATTCTACATGTCAGTTTGGAAAGCGTACAAAGTTGCCTCAGTGAGATATATGTCTCTATTACTTTATGCACCATATTGCCTTTTGTCAGTTTTCTCTAATCAGAGAGTAACTATCTCACTTTTGTCACCTTAATGTTATTCAGTAACTTCCAATTTTTCTTATCAGCAGTAATCTTTCCAAAACACCAGCAAGATCCTTAAAAGGTTTATCATGTCAGTCAGGGAGACTAGTGAGTACTGAATATTTTAATTCCTTGGATAAATTTATGAATCCTACTACCCAGGGTTCATCCAAGCTTTTCTTTCTACCATCACTATTTTACCCTATTAAAATAAAAATATTTACAAACCAAGAGCTGAAATTGTCCTCTAGCATGCATCAGGATAAATTCAATGCTAAAACCATTTTTATGCAGCTGAGATGTACAGATGTCCCTATTACTTTTTGCACAACAAACTTGCCACACAAATGAGTTCCTTAAACTGCTCTCATTGAGCTTTGCATAATTGTTTTGAGAGAATTGCAAACTATTGATATAAAATGATTCTATTTGTTAAATTCAAACATGGAGTGACTTTATTTTTTTTTTTCATTTTGGTTTAATCTTGCACATCTATTCAGGCAATATTTAGTTGTTTGCTTTAACATTCAGTGATTTGTCACTTTAAAAGTTATACTACTAATTCATAAACTCATGAAAACCCCTTAAGATCTGTATTGTTGATTCTATGAATAGTACATTAATAAACTTATTGATTCGAGTTTAGCACTTAGCTAAAGGACTTTTTATGGTGTTGACAATATTTCAATAGGTCAATAAAATAAGGAAATACAGGGTCAGTCAATAACTTTAACAATATCAATTTGTTTGCATGCCAAACCTTCAAATCAATCAAATGTGCATGCAAATAGCTCTATTAAATCTAATCTGGATTGAGAAGATGCTTAAGCATATAATGAAAATTGAAGCTCTTCCTTAATTATCTGCATAAAGTGCATCACCATCAGCATAAAAGTACAGTTAATGCTCTTTTGGCAGCAATTGACTACTAAACCAATGACAATAATAATAAATTTCTTTTAAGTCCTGATACAGCCAAGTACCTAAATTCTTGTCTAACTTCAAGTAAAAACATAGCCTGGTTAAAGAAAATGAAGCAAGTTGCATAGTGTTAAAATAGGTGAATGCTTAAGAAATTCACTAAAATGATATACTGAAGGAACCTGTGTTCTATCCTTTTTGTTATGTATGTATCTTGTCAACAAGTGCACTTCAGAAGTCAATGTGGATAAACATTTAACCACTACCTAGACATAGACCTCAGTCCTTCAAATGCATTTATTAATTCAAATATACATCATTGGAAACATAGCAGAGAACTTTGATAGAAACATTTAGGTGGGAAGTGGGCAGGAAAAAAGGAGAAAAAGGAAGATATGGGAAAAAGATATGTTTATACCCTTTATTCTATTGTTTAATGGTAGCCTGATTATCTTTTGAGCTTAGTATTTTTATTCACATTTCTGAAGTTCAGTTCCCTACTTACTCTGGTTGTGTAGATCTGGAGTGGCTACATATTTCATACCCTGACAGCTATTAACTAGTCCTTGTAGCTAGATGGACTTCATGATACCTTGCTTTGCATACACACTGAAGCAACTGCAGTATCAGCAAGAAAACTCCTGTGTAAGGAGGTCTGTTGAGCTATAGTTTAATCCAGGAGTTCAATGTTCAGGAAGTGGGGAAACTATCTCAAATATTTTTTCTGCATGAGTAACCTAAATCTCTAAGGCATATCTGTTCACCAACGATCTGCAAAGTCTTTTGAAGATGGGGAATTGGCTAATTCTGATTTGTTGAAATTTTCTGTATGCATATGTAATTAAATATTCATTGGGTTGGAAATACACCGATGTAATGAGAATTACACTAGCCACATAGTAGAAGGAAAGACCTGATTTACAGTTCCTTTTCCAATGAATGTTTATGGGTTTCATATTGAAGAATTTCATATTAAGGTATTATTGAAACAAAGGACTAGAGTAAAATTCTTATTAATCCTCTCTAACCTGAAGGCAATAAAGTAATTCTTATTCACTTTCTGATTCAATGAATATTTAATTATTTCATGGAAAGCTGAAAACTCAACAAGAATATGGCCATCCTTATTGCATTCAATAATCGTAAGTATTCAACTATTCTACTCATCATTACGTAGAAGGAAAATATATCCATAGAGATGTCCATAAAAGGTATGATTTGTGCTTCCCTCTTTCATGTTTAGAAAAGCATTTTACCAACTGAACTTTCGTATAAAATCATGTGGTATCACAGTCTTGTCTCACATTTTTTCGTAAGACAAATACTATATCTCATCCAATTTTGATATATCTTCCATAGAGAAGAATAATTCTTTCCAAAAGGTTGCGCTATTTTGTGGGAAATATGTAAATTCGATACATAGATAAAACTAAAATTATGCTCTTGTCGTCACCAGTTTCCATTAGTGGGCTCTTGCAAACCAAATATTTTGTGATTCCATTCAAGCTCTCTCTTTGCTTCTTTTAATAATATATCTGGACAAGGTGGAAGGGATACTGTGTCCTCAAAGCACCACAAGATCCAAACTTTGCAGAAAAGTGCTGCATAACCTTACTTTAGCCATCCTATTCTCTTCCTTTTAGCTTAAAACCCCATTTATTTCAATAATAATGTTGAACACTTGCTATTCTGATAAGCTCCATGTTCAAATTCTCAATATCTGAGCTTACATTGCAGGTGAGCACTCTATAATGTACCTAAAGTTCTTGCATTCCAGATGCACTCAGAGCTTATCTTACCTGGATGTGACACTGCTTGTCCTGGTTCCTGTGGAAGGATGTCTAGATTCAGAGGAGACAGCTGATTCTGACTTGCATCTGTAGTAAACTCCAGTGACTAGTAATAAAGCTACATAAATTAAAAAGATCTAGAAATGACAAGAAAGAAGAGGTAAGTTGAAGAAGTGCCAATGCTAAGAGTTACGGAAGTGATAAGAATCTTTGGAAGTGTAGCAGGTAACTGGCACAGATTCATAACAAAAATGACATCTATTCATGAGGATTGCCAGCGCTACCCAAAAGGCAATGAACAGAAGATGTTTAAAGAGAATCATGTGTTTAAACTGTGTTTAAGATAGTGATGGTCACATCACTGTTTCTATGACCTAAAACGGAGGGAAACTACTCCACCACAGAGTCTCCATGGCAAGAGCAAAGCTGAACAATGTGGTGCTTCAGAAACAAGTCATTAGTTAGTTAGAAGGTGACTTATAACATTTGATATAATGGGTTGGACTGTCAGTACAGTAAATACCTTCCTAGAAATGGAGATGTATGGGCAGTTGGCCTTTGAGACCTTAATGCTGAACCATGTAATACTCACTGTTGAATACCATGAAGCATTCTAGTTGTTCTGAGTGTTAACAGCAAGATGGACTTTTAAAACAGAAATTTCAGTGTGTGATGATCACTGTTTCACAAGGATAAAAGCTAAGATATTTGCATTATTCTCATAAAAATTTTGTCTACATTTAAAACACCACAATTGTTCCTTTCTCCAACTGAAAATATGGAGAAATATTGTTCATGATCAAGCCTCAAGTGACATGTCAACAGCATCACTAAAATCTCTCTAATTTAGATAGGAAAAAAGTAAAAAAGGTGAAGCAGCTTGTTTATCACATCTGATCAAGCTTAATTTAATTTTTTTTTTAATGCTGGATAACTATCAATATTTTATATTTAGAATGAACAATACTCCCTCATTATAAAACAAAAGTAAACGGAATGCAAACCTCTGAATTCGACCTCAGCACACACTAAATGGCTTGTAAGTAAAAGAGATAATTACATTCATTACAACTTCATCACATTTTTTATTCATAGAAATTCAAAAACTTATTAGCATTTGGGACAAGTTAGGTTATTTATACTCAGTTGTCTTGCTGCTAAAAGGATATAGTATGATATGGAATGTCTTTCACAGCTTTTATTCAGTATACAAACTAAATGAAGTGCAATTTTCAAATAATTACCCTTAGCAATACAAACTACATAAATTTTCAATATCAGTACACCACACATCAGTATCTGAGCCTTTGATGACAAATTACATTTACTTTTAATGTGTTTTATTCTGTCAGATCAAAAGAGAACTTTCTGGTGTATCTGAAGGTTCAGGCTTCTATACTTACTTATGCATGAACATCTTCAAGACTGATTGCAGCAGTGGAAAAAATCAGATATAATGACAGTATAACTGGTAACCTAAATTTTATCTTTGCAACAAGACATGCCCCAACTGATTATTCCTTAGCTGCATCTAATAGTTAATATCTGTCTTCCATCACACAATAATGTCAACATTTACAATTGCTTAGGTGTTCTTACATGAATAAGATTTCATCAAATATTTACTTAGATTCTGATTCAAGAAATGTAACATCCACAAAGAGTTTAAAATGTAGAGGAAAACAATTTATCTTCAAGTTAAAGGTTTTCAAACTTGTCTGCCTATACAGGTTAGAATTGTCCATCAGAGAACAGCTCCTGCTTACAGGAGGAGTATTTTTAATGGCATGTTGGTAAAAAGTTGTAGATGTTAAAATACTGGAAAACTAGGACACTTACCATAGGAAACCTATCTGGTGGCTCAGATTAAAGAAATGGGATGTGCTTGTTCACTGCTCAACAGTTTAGCTTTCTGAGTTCACCCTCCAACATCGTATGTACAGGGGCTGCAGACTGGTTTTGTCCTCCTCTTTTATTTACATCAGGAGCTAGTCCCCATTTGCCTTCAGAGGAACAACAATAAGCAAGAGACAGCCTAGGAGTCATTTTAAAATATAGACCATGTTCTCATGTCTACCTGCTGATAATATATATTAAAAACTTACCTAAGCGACATTACTCGGTGCCATTAGTAAAAACCCAAAGACTGGTGCTTTCTTTTATATTCAATTATTTATTAGAATATCTGATTTTTAATCATGATTATTTTATACATTTAACACTTAAAACATAATTTTCATTTTAAACACATCCCCTCTATTAAATTCAATTCAAGATAAGACAATTCTTCTAACTATATTTTAGTGGGTTTATGAGTGTCAGTAAAAGGCAAAGGTAACTAAGGTGGAGTTATAGCTGCCTCCGTCTCATTTAAACCTGTTGGATGTCAGATTTGCAAGAAGTTTCCTAGTGATAGTAAAAAGGCCAATTGAATACTTAGCTGACATTAAAGGAAAAGCAGATAATTCAAATTAGAATTTATCAAATGTGATCTAGAAACTATACAAGCAATAAACTTAGATTTATTAAGGTAACTCATTTCTCAACTGAAAAAAAATGGGAAATTTGGCTAGTATTTTAAACACACGTAAGGGAGTTAGGGACACAGATCCCAGTGAAATTCTTCATCCTGAATATAATGAGATTAAATCCCTTAGGCTGTTTTGGAGAGCTTAATCTTGATGTTTTAGCTTAAACTACAGTAATTGAATATATAATACATGTTGCCTGAAGACATGATGGTGTTCACTTCAGTTAATAAAAGTCTCCAGCCTGAAAAGAAATGTGCATGGATTATTTAAGAACCAGAGGAACATTATCTTTCCTTACCGTATGTTAGAAATATGCATTAAACCTCAAATGGTTCTGTGCTTAAAGTATAAAGTTTTAAGAGGTTTATCCTGCTGTTCCTCCAAATATTGACAAAGCACTTAAAAGTGAAATGATGCAACATTTTTGGAAGGGAAAGTTGGATTCTAACTAGAAAAAAACCTGTTTGCTTGCACTGCAGAGCATGCCACTTATCATACACAGATGGAGATTCACCATTTTCAAACAAAAACAAAGCATAGACTGTATCTGGACTGACTGAACTCCAGAAGGGAAATTCCTTTGACCAAAGAGATTTAGTTTAATAGGAGTATTGCTTTGTCTTCTGAGTTATATTTTACTTTTGTGGTTAATAGGAAATTTGAAATTTCTTGGACAAAACCAGCTACAAAATGACAAAAGCAGAGCTTCTAGTGGCTTATTTAGTGATTTAACCCCTACAATGCCAACCCAATTCTAACCTATCTATCCTAGAGTTCAGTTTCACATGAATCATTCATTTTTTAAATCCTCTTCTGTGCCAATTCAGCTTCTTTTGCTTTTTACCAACACTTGTATAAACTCTACAAAATATTTCAGAAAATGTTCATACTTTGGTTTGAATCACATGAACACTATGGCACCTGGATGAGGAGGACAGAAGGACATGTGATCAAATCACTCACATCATATATGATCTGCATGTACATGGTAGCAGTTCTGTCATGCTTAGTGATAAATTTGCAAATACTAATGCCCTCTAGGAACAAGGCCATGCCAAAGAATGTACAGACTGCCCATGGGTTTCTAAGAACAGCACATTCTCTCTTCAGCTCTGCTGTTGCTGCCCTGTTGAGGTCTGTGAATCCTAGAGAGAGTGTGTGAATGCTGAGACAGCTAGGAAAATGACCAAAAACCCACAAGAAGGCATTTGACAGAGTGAAGAGAACTGTTAACCAAACCTGTACTACACAAAAGCTGCTTTAGTAGGAATGTGAGAATACTTCAGCAGAGTACTGAAACACAGCTAGAAGCCAATGCTGCTTAAACCCTTGACAGCTAAAGAGGAGAAAACACTCAGCTGTTAGAGGGGCTTCTGACTGTGGATTTTTTGGAATGGAATGATTCCACAATTAAAAGAGACGGATAAGCACTTTGATAATGAGCCATTAGAAAACCTTTAATGACACTTTTTAAAAGTGCTGCTGCTGACTTTACATTTCTGCTATGACTCATGGCACTGCAAGGTGAGAGTAAGACAACTGAACTGTCAAATAGGATGCCACATACATCAAGCAAGACACAACCTCTCAAGTAACACACAGATGCTTCCCAACATATATAAAAGTCTTTGCATCTTTGCCTCAAAGTCTGCAGGCAATTCAACAACATTCAGAAATAGAATAATGTGGACTGGGGTAAAGAATTAAAAATTACATTTCAAGATTTATCAGATCACAAGAAGGAAGTGACACAAAAGACCATTTCCCTATTAAAGTATGATAGGAAGAAATGGGTTTGTGACAGACTAATTTTTGTGTAAGTAAGCATTGATAAGTAATCCCAAAAGATTTTAAAGCTAATATCAGAAGCTGAATAAAGTCTGTATATCTGGGGGTCAGCTGAAGCCTAAACACAGAGTATGCAACTACTGGTGATGTTTGACAGCTGAGTTGCCATATATAGAGTTTATAATTAGATGTGGAAAATGAAAAATGCCTGATTAGAGAAGAAAGCTCTGCAACTCACTGAAATTCCAAACCTGATATTGAGAAAAGGCAACATCATATATAGTGACAAACATTGCATAGCTGCTGTATATAATAGCTGCATTTCTTGAGACAGTGAACATTTTGAAAATACTCAGGAAATGAAAGAAACATTTTCCAAGTGTCTGATATGAGAGAAAAGAGGGACACAGTATTTCACAACAGAATACGTGAATCTGAGTACTCAATGTTTTCTACTGGTCACACAGAGAGAAACAGGAAGGGCAGTCAGCAGAAAAGATGTCTGATACTGAGGGCATAAGCAAAATGAAAGAAAGACATTAACAAGTTGATGATACCTAATCACTATACATCATTCCAGAAAGTAGGATAATGTGTAAAGAAATTAGAATGAAAACTTTGTTTCCTGATTGCAGAAAATACTGTCAGGCTAAACAAACTTCATGCTTCTGATTAAAAAGTTTTCTGTATTGCACTGACAATTTTTAAGGCTCTTTAAAGGGTAAACCTTTTTATATCACACTGTCAGATGTTGTTGATGTCATTTATGCAGTCCCATTTGCCAGCACTTTCCTTCTTTCATTCTTTGCATTTTTATCCTGCTCAATAGAAGTCTGTCAGCCAGCAAATGTACTAGGCTGAAGCTACCTTGTGGACCATACGGTCACTCTATCATTGAAGCACCTGGCAGAGTGCTGGCTTATACTTAAGCAAGGCTTAGAACTTCCACACTATACATCATAAGTACAACTTACCCTTCATTTTACTTACAACAATTTGAGTAATAAATCATAGTTCCTTTACTGAGACAGAACTCAAGACCATTTTCTCATTTAATAGCTTTCATCTGTATGATGTTCTATATAATGGATATCACAGTACATTAATGAGTTTGCCAGCTTTATCAGAAGATATATCACCTTTACATAGTTCCTTTGTATCCCTGGAGTGACTGTATGAATTTATCAGTTTTATAATTTCTCTTCACTTACATAGGTAAAAAATTGTGGTTTGTTAAAAGTACTTTGATACATTCTTCTTACTTAACAATGTCCTTAGTGTACAGCTGTCATTATGTTTTCTCATTAGTAGTGATATACTCTGTCTCATAGAATAGTCAGAATTTGTCTAAGGAGCATGTGACCATGCACAAAATTACTTTATTATAAAAATAGAATTAAGAACTTATCTGCAGAATATGGGACTTCATTTATTTTGTTCAAGTATAATAATGCCTATGTTTGAAATGCATTATGAAACATTATAGATTGAATTTCTAGAATTTTTGTTTGAGAATCATCTGATGTTTCTGTAAGGATAAAGTATGAGATTTTTGTTTTAAATGAAAAAGTGAGAAATACATTAGCACATTTGAAATACAGATGAACAAAGAAGATGGAAGGCAGATGTTCTGCAGCAGACCTTCAGACAAGGATGTTTGCTCTTAAAATTGCTACTTACATTTTATAAATTAACATTAAAGTTATTATACACTCAGTGGCATAACCTGAGTGAAGACTAGAACTGAATGGTCTGTGTCAAATATTGTTCATTTTTTGCTTACGACATCCTGTAAGAACTGCAAGGCAAATAGTTTCTAACACTGGCTCTCTTGGAAAATACCTTGATGATGTTTAGAGTTTTTGCATAAAGCTTTGGTTTCCACATTGGAGAATAAGGTGGTGGTGGGAGAGGGTGGAAAAAAAGGATGATGTCTCCAAAAAAACCCTATAAAATATATCATACATAAAATGCTTTGAAAAATATTTCCAAGGGTTTTTTATTAGTTTTGTTTTACACTAGCAAAGGTCAGTGATGCAACTTCACCACAGCAATTCACTCTAGCCTCCATCCTCCACAGACTTTGTGCATAGTAGCTTTATGCACTGTGAATGGCTTAATTATTTTGTTCCTTTACATAAAGTTGTGCACAAACATGTTTGGGCAATGATGGCTTTAGGAAATGGTGTTGTAAAAGGGGGAACCTACAGCTATGAGGATTTATACTATCTTTTCTCACTTTCTACAGCTATCAGCTAGGAAGTTCCTATATGGGCAAGTAGATTTGGTAAGCTTTTCCTTGAGTGAAGGCTGTGAGATGGGTGGCTGTGTTCCTTTACTCTGTGTGTCTGATTTGAAGACGTACTTAGGTGCTTATATTTAACCTGAGCTGAATTTCAGTGTCAGCTTGGACAGGGGCACTCTCTGCTGGGTTCAGAACTGGCTGGATGGCCCAGAGAGTGGTGGTGACCAGTGCCACATTCAGTTGTCGGCCGAGCACTAGTAGTGTTCCCCAGGGGTCAGTGTTGGGCCCAGTTCTCTTTAACATCTTTGTGCATGATTTGGATGAGGGGATTGAGTGCACCATCAACAAGTTTGCAGATGACAAAGTTAGGGGGGAGTATCGATCTGCTAGAAGGCAGGAGGGCTCTGCAGAGGGAGCTGGATAGGCTGCAGAGATGAGCTGATTCCAACGGGATGAGGTTTAACAAGGCCAAGTGCTGGTCCTGCACTTTGGCCATAACAATCCCATGCAGTGCTCCAGGCTGGGGACAGAGTGGCTGGAGAGCAGCCAGGCAGAAAGGGACCTGGGAGTTTGGATAGCTGGAAAGCTGAACATGAGCCAGCAGTGTGCTCAGGTGGCCAAGAAGGCCAATGGCATCCTGGCCTGGATCAGGAACAGCGTGGTCAGCAGGACCAGTGAAGCGATTCTACCACACCTTGAATACTGTCTACAGTTCTGGGTCCCTCAGTTCAGGAATGATATTGAGGTGCTGGAGCGGGTCCAGAGAAGAGCAATGAGGCTGGTGAAGGGACTCGAGCACAAGTGCTATGAGGAAAGGCTGAGGGAGTTGGGGTTGTTTAGCCTGGAGAAGAGGAGGCTCAGGGGTGACCTTATTGCCCTCTACAGCCATCTGAAAGGAGGTTGGAGTTAGGTGGGGGTTGGTGTCTTCTCCCAGGCAACCAGCAGGAGGACAAGAGGGCACAGACTCAAGCTCTGCCAGGGGAGGGTTAGGTTAGATATTAGGAAGAGATTTTTTATGGAAAGAGCAATCAGGCATTGGAATGCCCTGCCAGGGAGGTGGTGGATTCACTGTCCCGGGAGGTTTTCAAGATGAGACTGGATGTGGCACTTAGTGCCATGGTCTAGTAAGCATGGTAGGGTTGGACTTGATGATCTTTGAGGTCTTTTCCAACCCAGCTGATTCTGTGATTCTATGATTCCATTCCTTTCCCTGCTGTGTTCACTTGGATCTGAGATGATTGCTTCTCCTCAGCAATTTCTGGTTACTGCCTTAGGCAGTGGAATTTCACACGTATCTCAGGTTTGTCAGATTGATTTTTTTGAGTTAATGATCTACTTCCCAGCAGTGGCATGGTTAAACTCCTATGTTTTAAACATTGAATAGAACTGTTCTAAAGACTATTATAGTAAAAATAAGGCAACAGAAGAGGAGAATTGAAAGGTTTATCCTTTGCCATAAGCTTTACAAAGAACGCTGAAGGGCTGGGCAATCAAATTTGGAAAAAGAAGGCACAGTCACAATGTACTTTACAAGGACAGCATCATGGTTTCCCCAAGAGACCTCAAATTAAGCAGCAGCTGCCTTCTGGTTTTCCAAAGGCAAGGGAGGGAGGTAATGCAATGATGACTCAAAAAAGAGTCTTTCTTCTCTTTATTAACTTATTATTTATTATTTGTATTCCACAAAGAATTAGGATGATACATTTGCAATGCCACAAAATTGTTGCTATTCTTTGCAAGGAAAAATATATACAGAAAATAGTCTTCTTACCTTAATTTCCAGCTGCTCCACAATAAGGATATCATCATAATGACACAGAATTTTATTATATCCATCAAACATTGCAGATGATTATTCACAAAGAAATATCTAGGCAACCAAATTCTTAAGGAACCACCTGGTACTAATTGTAGCCAGATCCCACATTTGTGCTTGCACTAGTAAGACTAAATGAAGTCTTGCACCTGTCTTAAGTTGGTTGCTCCCTATTGAGCAAAAGTACAGAGGATGCTTCAATTAGAAAATGCAATGAGATTGATACTCGCCCCCCACTCCCCCCTAAAAAAAGAAAAAAGCAGCTAATTATGATGGTCTTATTCAGATAAGAGCACACAAAATAAATCATAGTCCTGTATTCTTTCTGCTAAAAATCCATTTCTAACACATGAGGACCTGGCCAGTCCTCTGTAGAAAGATCTTTTTCCCAATTCTTTTGACGGTAAAATTCTCTATTTTCTTTGCAATTTGGGGAATAATGAAAAAACGTAGTAGGAGAAACAGGCAGAGGGGCTAAATTATTTGTTTCAGATTCTCTGGCTAATTAGATTTTCAGCCATGCACAGAAACTAGTATTCTGAAATTGGCAGGCAAGATAGTAGACATTACTATTTTCTTTCAAGATCCTCTCACATATATCATAGGACAAGCTCCCTCACAGCAATTCAGGATATGGAGAACAATGCCAAGATAAACTTTATGTTACCTCTGAAAAAGTTAACTATTCCTCCACTATCACTAAAGACCTATTCATAAAAAATCATGGTTGAAATGCAATTCTTTGCTGTCACTTGCATTACATTTATCCAGCTATTTATCTCCTGCATGAGTTTTCCCTTATGAAGAGCAGACAGCTCGTAAGAAAGTATTTTAAATGAAAGTGATATACATTTAAATGCAACATCTTTCTGGGATGCAATTTACCCTTCTTTCTTTTCTGGCCATAGATTTCAGTAGTTCTGAAATGCTGTACATAATGAAGGCTAACCCCACAGGGCTAAGCAATAATTGCCATTTTTCTGTCTTAAAGATTGCAGCTATTATTTATTTATAGTATAATAAACTCAAGCTGTCATTCACCCCATGACCATGCCACCAACCACCTTTATTCCACAGTATAAAAAGAAAACTGCTCAAGGGATAGATTTCTATATGCAAATTACATGAAAGCTATTAAAAGAACAATTGCTCATAATGCTGAAATATTGAGGATGGTGTGGTAAATGCTGTGCAGGACAACAACAGAACCTCAGCTCACTTCAGTAGGCTCTGTCACAGATTTTACTGTGACTCAAATCCACATTGAAAAAGCAATGCTACTCTTCATTTGACTCTGCTGGTTAACATTCTCTGTCTTTCAGTGTCTTTTCACATGCTTCATTCCTGGCTATGGCTTATTTGAAGAACTGGAAAAAATGGCTCAGATCCATCCGTGCAGGAGGTGACAACTTGACTCCAGATGCTGCAGCACACTTCTAGGCCACACAGCAATGGGGCAGGAGCTGTTTTCCTCCGGGAAATAATAAAATCAACAACTTCAAATCTGTTGTTCAAAACCTTCTTCCTGCCAGCTCCATAAAACACACAAACTTGCACATGCACACAGCTGCATGGGGCAACTGAGTTTTGACATGTATTATCAGAGTCCTCACCCTGGGAAATTATGAAGCAATTGCTTTCATCTTTTTCTGTAAATTTGTGTGTATGTGCATGTGCGCATTTGTGCGTATTTTAGTATTTCAATACATAATTAAAATAGTGACTTACTACCTATAGGAAAGATGGAGAAGCTATCAGTGTGCCATTTTGATGGACTTTTCTTCTCTAAAAAAAAGAAACAAAGCAACAACAGTCTCATATTCTGCACAGAGATTGCACAGCCAATTCAAAAGCATGCTGAGGGGCTTTAGTACATTTTCTGAACTTCAGGGCTGTATATAATATCACTATTTCATTGTTCAAAGGACAATAATTGAAAGAAGCATGCCAGTAGTAAATTCTTAATGCTAATAGACCTTTAATTCCTATCCAACAAAGTTTTTGCATGTTTATATGAATTTTTTGTATTTTACATGTTTTGTTGCATAGGATACAAGAATTTAATATTCAAACTATTAACTTCATGTGTTAAAATTTAACTCTATGGTTCCTAATGCTTCAAGTTAGCAAAATAGTGACCTCATTATTATATAATTAAATACATAAATAATTTTTAAAACTTTCAACTTCTAGCCTGTCTTCCATCAGCACAATGCTGGATTCCCAACTGGATCCAAGAATATCCAATACCTTATAAGAATACCTCTTTATGTGTGAGATTTAGGCACTCAGGTAAATTTCCTGAAGTAAAATTTATATTAATTTACATTAATGAAATAATCTTGCTTAAGAAATCATTAATTCATCACACAGAGCATATGTTGCATTTACTAAGTCATGCGTCAGGAAACTTACTCATCTACAGAAGTTAAGCATGTGATTTATGTAGGTTAATAAAATTCCAAACTGAAGGACAACAAGTTCCTTTCTCTTTTAGGAAATTCTGGTGGAATAAAGTTTTTCAATGGAAAAAATTCCTCTGGAAAAAGTTTATCTGAATCTCTTGGGGAAAGCAGAAGAAGTAGTGAAATCCATTGCTGAATAAATGGTAGGTTTCTGCAAATTTGATCTCCCAAGCTGAATTTAAATCCATAAATCTATACATGGAGCAGTTGGCACTCCTAATTTCATCATCCCCCTATCTTATAGCTTCAGATCTCGCGGCTGTGCATACTGTCTGAAGACCAACTCCCCAGAAGGTTAAATCTCCTTGTAGCAATTTATGTCAAGAGCCTTTGAGGAGATCCAAGAAAAGGCCATTCCTTTAGTCTCTAATGTCCTTGATAATGTAAACTGCTCAAGACAAGGTAGTGGCAGTGCATGGTTCTTAGCTTCTTCCTCACTATTCTGCTTTGAAGATGTGGGACCCCACAAGGAGCTCTTGCCGGAAGAAAGAAAGGAAGAGATTTGTCTAAGGACTAAATGATGCAGCCAAAACAGCACTCTTTTTCAGACTTTTTTAAAAAGACTTACAGATTTTTCTGTTGAATTGCATAGTAAGTGTGGAGGTATTGTTCTTAAAGACGCATACAGATAATTTACAACACTAAGGTGACAGACCAAATTCCACTATTAAACTACAAATTCAAATCATTTCAGCCCTCTATAGCCTACAGGGCAATGTGACCTTCCAGAATATGAGAATATGGGAAAAGTTCACTCCTTAGCATTTGCACTTTCAATCAAAATAAGCAGACTACACATGATAATACTCCAAGTTCTGACAAATGATAAAAAGACTGATTATTGCTCTTCCTCTTTCTTCTTTTCGTACTGATTTGGTAATGGTAACTATTCAAATGTCTTTGCATGTCTCATTGTCATCATTTTTAGCTTTTCCCTATCCTCCTTTTTGGACAAGACTGTCCTAATTATCTAGTGATGATGATACATGTTCTGAAAATGAAGAGAGAGAGATTTGAGAGCTAAATAAATTGTCTCCTTTAAGAGTGACTAGTACTGATATGAGCTGTGAATCTTGTATTTTGCCTCAACAACCAGCACTGTGTTTCACCTCAGCCTCTCTTTAAGGTGATCCTCTTGCAGTTTGAATGAACCATGCAGTGGCCAACAGTGCACACAGTCATTTCAATATCTGAATATAGTTTAAAATTACCTTGCCCAGACATCGTATTTTTATTAAAATAACCCTTATTCCTTAATTTCTTGGCAAACTTAAATTATTTTATTAAACTCTTTCTTGTAGATGGGTCCAAGAAAGTAATTTGAAGCACTCTAGACAAATATCAAGGACAGATGCTTTGATTTTGCATCACTTCAGGGAAAAGGGAAGGGAGGAAGTAAAATTAAAATCAAAATCCTAAAGTATTCCAAATGTATAATATGAGCCTTAGTCCTCTAATATGTGTTTAGAGATCAGTAGGTCTGAAATTCAAACACATGTGGGAGTGCTTACCTGGTTCACCCTTGGCAAATGGCCTGGATAACAACGCTTGTTAAAGTAGGAATATGAGTGTAAATGGTATGGGTGAATTGATCACAAAGATATCTGAGCAGCCATTTACACAAACCTAACCCTGTCAGAGGAATGCAACAACCAGACAGATCTAACAGCAACCTGTTAATTACAAAGAGACTTCTGAAACAAAGGTGGAGTCATCTTGAAAAAAACCAGTATGTGTGTGTGTGTGTGTGTGTGTGTGTGTGTGTGTGTGTGTGTGTGTGTGTGTGTGTGTGTGTGTGTATAAATAGGATGGAAATTGTAACACAGGGAAGAGACTTTGGACTGAAAAATAACTCAGTGTTCAGTCCCTGTTTTGACACTTGTGGCAGCCACCCTATCTTAATCTCTGCCTAAGGCTAATGGTGCAGCCTCTCCACGGGCACCAGAAGCAGCCTTCATGCAGCAAGAGCAGCAAGAGGAGTCTGAGGGGAGACCTCATTGCATTATACAGCTTCCCCATAGGGGAAGTGGAGGGACAGGCACTGATCTCTTCTGTATGGTGACCAGTGACAGGACCCAAGGCAATGGCATGAAACTGCTACGGGAGCTTTGGGTTGTGTGTTAGAAAAAAGGTTCCTCATTGAGAGGGTGGAACAGCTCCTCAGGGAAGTGGCCACAGCACCAAGCCTGAGAGAGTTCAAGAAGCATTTGGAGAATGCTCTCAAGCACATGGTGTGATTCTTGGAGCTGTCCTGTGCAGGGATAGAAGCTGGACTTTGATCATACTTGTGGGTCCCTCCCGGCTCAGTATATTTAACATGTATCTATATATACACATACAGAGTGTGGGGTGCAGCAAGCAGGGAACTAACATGTCAGGGCATGTGTGTGGGCACTCATCAGGTGTTCCCTTGCCAGCATGTGTGTCACCAGGTGGTAGGAAGCAGCAGAAATACACACAGAGCTGGAGCATCCAAATTTCACACAAGAAGGCTGTGCAGCTGAGGAATCTACTCTCTCCCCCCAAAAAGAGGGTTTGCCGGGAAACACAGAGCCTGAAGTCAGGCAGGGAACATGAGTTTAATTGTGTGCATGTGAATGATTACAATATTTTGAGATCGGTTATAATTAATCTGAGTGTTCAGAAACATGCTCATAAATCTTTAAGCCTGTATTAACATTTTGTTAGCGTCTAGAATCATGGTTTATCTGTTGTGTTACTGATACTGGTCCTGTATGCAGTTCACTGATAGCCAGTTAATTACATTTTGATAATAAACCAGCAAACTGCTTCAATCCGAATTTGATTTTCATTACATGAACAGAGCTGTTTTTTCCATGAAACACATATGAACCACTTAATTCTGTACATTACTGGTAACTATTGGTTGTGAGGGTGGCATTTCAAATTAGGCACAGTTCAAATTAAGTAATTTTGCATATTTTTTGTCCTTTGATCAAGTTAAGAAAGGCCAAAAGAGAAAACAAAACTGATCAGAGACCTACAAACCCAAGTCAGGCCTCCAAGCAAAGACTGGAAAAAATGAGACTAGGTAAATGAAGGAAGAGAAGGCTAATGGAAAGGATAATAATATTTTCAAATGTATAGAGGTTGCTATTATAGAAGCAGACTGGTGTTGTGGGCAAATAAGTCATTAAGTAAAGAACAGGATGACCCAGACCAGGCATTAGAGAAAAAATTCTTTCGGTTTCTTCTTCCCTTCTAAATAATAAAGCACTAGAATAGGTTCCTGCAGAGTCTGTAGTTTCTCTGTCTTTGAATGCCTGAACAACAAACCTCAGAGCAGGAGGATGATTAATTATTGTTCTAAGGTCCTGTCCTTCTTCAGGATGCTACTATATAATAACAAGTTGCATCATAAAACACAGACTTTGAATGTGGACTCATAATCAGGTAGAATGAGACTAAGCTCTGAAATGAAGCTACAGTGTATGCAGTGGGGAAGGCAGAAGTCTGCAAGGTGGGGTCACATTCAGGAAGTCCCAAACAGCTGGCTTCTTTCTCTTTCTATGGCAGAGATTGTCTCTAACAACAGGCAAAATGCAAGGTTTCCTGAACTGTAGTTGCTGACTAAAACATTATGGTTTCTGCCTTCTTTTCTATCCTACTGAGCTTCTTATTGTTTTGCCTTTCTGTAGGTTTCTACCCTCAAAACAGACTCAGCAGAACTGAACATGTGCTAGTATCTCAGCAGCCCAGGCACACCGTTGACAATCGTAACACAAGCTCGCCTTCCTCAGTGATTTAATCAAAATCACTGCACTGTGAATGGCAATGGTTGAGGCAGTAGCAGATGTTTTATTCTGCTGACGCTTCTCTGAGGGAGGGACATTTTGGGTGGACTTGGTGCAGTAAAATTTTACTGCTCATCTCCTGAGGTGAGCAAAAAATCAGCCAAACTTATCCATCAAAGAATCCTGACACTACACTTTTCACAGCTGGAAGGAAATGCATAGTGTTTATCTTCTGTTTACTTAATCCAAGGTGCATTTTTGAGGCCAATGGTCACTCTATAGAAACTAATTGGTGACTTCTGTAATGTCTTGTAAAGCAGGGCTAATATCTCTTTCTCTCCTGTGATCAGACTGTATACCATGCTCTAAATGAGGCAGATACAAATAACATGTTATCATGCAGTCATGTTTATATAGAGGCAGATAATGTGAAACTGTGCTTAATATGCCATTTTAAAAGATCAACTGCAAGACAACCCTTCTGAGCATTAGGAGAAAAATGCTATTTATGGGGTTTTTTTGACATGGGCCTTTAAAATTATTTTTTTCCTGTGAGCAAGGAAGTTGTGGGATTCATATTTTTTCTACTCTCACTTTAAATGTGGTGTTCTTCAGCTAGGAAAAGAAAAAAATTGTCTCCTCCTTGCCTCATCTTTCTTCATATCTAATCTCCCCTTCATCTTGGAAATTCTTTATTCTCCTTCCCAGCCTCCAATTATTATCTCAACTTCAGTTTCTTGCTGTATTTCAGTCCAAGCTCTCTCTCTCTCCTCTCTCCCTCTGTATTTTTGCTACTGAGGGTTTTTTTTTGTCTCTTCCTATCCAAGTTTCTGATCACCACCTTTAATTTCCTGCAGATTTCTTACCTCAATCTGCATTGTCCTTCTGTCCAGTGGCAAGTTGCTCTGAGGCTAAAAATTGATGGAGATTCATTGATTTTAATGCAGATGTTCAAAACTAGAATGGGACAGACAAGGCACAGATTTGTTTCAAATGAAACATTTTTAAGTATGCAGTTTAAGCACATGCAGGTTAGGCACAAGCTTTGAGAAACATTATAGTTGAAGGTTAGAGCAGTAATCATGTCTAAACTGTAATTCTTTTTTGTAAGTCAGGGTAGATTTTCTTGGGGTAACAACATGGTCATGCCTGATTTAACACTTCTCTATCTCAGAACATTTGATCCTTAACACATTTCAGAGAAAAGGAAAGGATTTGCCCTTTAAATGAGGGATGCAAAAAATGCAAGAAAGCATTTCTTATAATGCTACTGCCCTGTCATGTCTCTTTTCTATAGGACTGAAACATTGTAATGAATATTTACCTGAAATTTGCCAAAATCCCTATTGAGTAAGGAAAATTGCATGTAAATGCTTACAAGTTATTCAACTGAAAGAAAGGTGTAAAGAAATTTATTTAATAACTCTAACAATACTCAGCTAGCCTATGGGAAACACCACTTGCTGTGGGACTATTTGTGTCTCTGATAAAAGACTATCTATCGAAGCAAGGGCATGAAGATCAGGTAGCAGCACTGTATGACTCTCATACTCCACAATTAAGATGGGCAAAGGCAACTGCAGATTTTCCAAGACATTACAAAGGACCTGACTTGTTTCAACAGGTCCATGTAATGTGCACTCATACACTTGTGCTATGTCTGCCAGTGACATTATCCTTCGAGATCAGTAGCACTGGTGGCCACCAGTCACTAATAATTCATTTCCCCATCTTTCTAGATGTAGTTCGTATTTTATAGCTGTTCTCTGTCACCTACAATAAATTATTTCCTATCTCTACTACTGACTAGGATTGTTGGATGTGTTCAGGTCTAATTTCATTAATGCGAATCTCATGCTGGGATGTAGGAGGGAAGAGGTCTAATGATATTAGCTAAAGAACTTACATCTGGTTCTTTCTGCTAATGCTGTCTGGCATCTGTGAAGGCAAAGCAGCTGACATCCATGATGTTAATCATTAATTTTTTCAACAATATTTCAGGTAGAAATACACATTGCAGAGTTATTGCCTTTCTTTGCATGCAATAGCAACAATCATTTTGATCCCTGTTTGATTAGATAACAAATCTAATTTTCAACTCCTCTTTTCACTGCACAAGAATTTTTTAAAATTTGCACACTCATACTGGGAATCAATTTATTGAGAAGAGTACAAAGAGCAAGCAAGGCCCATGAGCTTTGATCTACAAAGGATTTCTTTGATGGGGGCAGGAAGGAAAGAGAATATGAAAAATATCGGACACACTTTGCACCAACGTGCAAACTAGAGATCCTGAGAGCCTCCACTAAAATGCTGACAATGGCAAAGCCAACTATGCTCCACTAACAATTCAGTTTACAGCATTGTCTGGTCTCTAAACCCAGATGCCTACTACTTCTGCCAACTATTCTTGAAGATAGCCTTAAGTCATCTGAAAAATGCAAGGCAGTTTAATGTCTTAGACTAATCTCAGTCTCTTGGTGAGACAGGTAGACCTAGCAGCATTAAAATATGTATTTCACGTGTATATCACAGACATGGGTCTTGACACTTGCCTACATAACTTGATACTCAGTCATGAACAAGAAATTTCTAAAGCAGGGTCAATGGACGGGATATGCTAGCTTTCATCTGGTATTTGCCCTTTGAGAGATTTCTTTATTTCCTTAGGGGTGTGTACACAGAGTGAAATGATTTTTGCAGTGCAGCACTCACAAGAACTTTTTCTTTTTGTAGAAGATTGCTGAAAGAAAAGTAGAGAGGCATCTAATTACATTTTAAACAGTGAAGTATTTTTCTGTACTCTACTTTAACTGTGTGCACTTTCATTCTTCAAATATAAAAAAAAAATATCACCTTGAATATGTACAGCCATTCAGGTACATTCTATAATGGATTTTCAGTTTTATTATTAGTGAAGGTCATACAAGAGTTTTGTTTTACCCAGTTGGCTTCTAAAATATTGAAGGTTAGAATTTTCCCATCTAAGAAGTTCAAGAACAGCGCACTAGGACCAAAGAATACTCTAGTCTCATTAATTAATCAACTCATGTCACAGCAGATCTTGTTAATCCATCCTCAGAGGAAACTCAAATGATGTTTCTATTCTCCATGCAAGAATAGACAGAATAGTGAATAGTGATAGTGTTATACAATTACAGAAAGATGGGCAGCATTTGAAAAGACCAGAAACTAAACTAACTTTTCCCCAAGCAGCAACTGAAAGACTTTTTAGGTGTTATCTATGTGAATTAACCTATTTAGAGGACACTAGTAGGATTGTATTTTTATGCTAAATATTGTAAAGTGTAAATAAATTTTGAAAGTCACTTTGTTGTATAAAACCAGACAGATTATTTTGACATCTTTTATCTATTTGAAGTGACAACAGAAAAATGCAGGTGTTCACAGTGTACTAAGCGAGTGATAATGACTGGGTATGAAGTAATAGCAGTTATACTCATTTTCCTTGGTAAGTAGCAGCATTTACTTTGTAGTTCTAAAAATAATCAAATTGATTGATCCAACAATCAGGCTCATAGAGAAGTAGTTCATTTTTTACAGGATAACCAAATATTTTAAGTCTGAGATTTTCTAGCAATACTCTTCATTTAGTCAGATTGAGTATCTGTCTTCTGTCTTGAGAGTTTATGAACACCCTTTCCTTAATACCATCAAATGTCTGAGCTCTACATTACTGTTCACAGGTGAAAAACCTCTCAGAGGTCAAGGGATTATTTTGATACTTCATGTTCAATATGTTTAAATAAACATCGGAGCTTAGCTCAGACTCTTACAAAACCAGTGCTTGCCATATAGATAACATATGTTCCCTATATGAGAGGAAAGTAGGAATACTCCATGTTTAGCCTAATAGGATTTGTGTAGGACACATCTGATGCAAAAGTTCTTCAGTTGGATCATGCTCAGGAAAAAGTTTCACTTTTTCTAGCCAAGCTGGCTGTTGCAAGTTAGCAATAAAGGAATACATTCATTTACATTTTAAGACTAAGAAAAATCATGATGGTGTTTTTCAAATTTATTGTCCTACTTACATCTCAAGGTCTCTGTCCAGATGTAGATTTCTTTCCCAGCCTTGCCTACAGCTATTCTGATAGCTCTGGCAATTACATGTGCAATTACCCCTCAGACAGAAGAATGATGCATCTGTAGCATGTGTCTGATCCAAAGATCTGTGAAAGCAATGGAAAAACTCCAAGCGGTGCAATCACTTGTGGATCAGATCCCTGAATTGTTAGTAATGAAGCACGGTATAAAATGTCAGCCCCAATTAAGCTATGGCAAAATTCCCACTCAGTAGGGTCAGGACAGCAACTGTAAAATTTTTTTAGTTATTTATACTCATAGATCCAATTAGTTTCCAGCTTAACACATCTAGAAAAGTGAAGCTTATGTGCAAATTAGTCATCCTTTTTCCTCTAACCCAAACACTTCTAGCACTTCCTTCTTCTTTTTCATTTTAGTTATTTTTGCCTCTTCAGGAAAAACAGTCAATATAAATGTGTGCTCTTTCCTTATGTTTGCTTTCTTTTTTAGGCTTAAGTTTCAACACCATCTATGCAACTGAGTTGTGTGTTCGTAATTTGAACTCCAGAATTTCAAACCACAGATAATGTGAATATATATATCAGAAGCATACACATATTACTTTAATTAGAGAACAGGAATATGTACTGTAGGGTTTATAACCAGTGTTTCATGCCATTCCAGATGAAGGATCTGTGGGCCAGGGCTTCAGATGATGTCCAGAGACATGGCTTCAGTTATTTCAGTCAGCTCATCAAATGAGGATTTCTTTCAACCTGTCCTTATACAATTCTTCATGGGCTCTGCATGGAATTAAAACATGGAGAAAAAGAAGCATCAATAACTATCAAAGTGAATAAATAGGACAAGACTATGATGTTTTGTGTTTAGTCAAGTAAGATAAATTTACGGCAGAAGTCCCTATCTCTGATCTGTACTTTGCACATTCTTTACACTTAAAATTAACAAAAAACACCCCACCTGCTCCTGTTAAGAATAAAATCTCTGTCACGACTCATTAATGAGCTTACTCAGGCACTCCATTTTGGCATAATTTTTTCATCCAGTTTTCTTATTCCTAAGTGTCCATTAACAGGTTCAGAGCATAAATGTAGGCTGCCTCCACAGTTTCACTGACTGCCTAATCTTGCTGTACCAGGGTACGAACCTTCCAGGCCCCACCAAAGCCTCACTCTGGACATCTCCCACAAAAACATTGAGGACTGGAGACTGCAAAGATCTGTGCTGTAGCTCTGGCTGAAATGCTTTCCTGTGTGATTAGAAATTAGCAAACCAGGATGAGCTGTTGCCAGACTGAAGCACGTACTCCCTGTGAAAATGCTACTGACTACACTTTCATATCACACACATATTTCATTCCCATAGACAGGCATGTCTCCACTCACTAGCATCCTCACCGTTCATCACAGTTCAGCAAATGGGCCTTGCATTACTGCTTGTCTTCTCATCAACAACTTCCTGCATCAGTACATTCACACTAATAATTGTGCACTGCACTTGCATGCCAGCTTCCAAAGATTTCCTGTGAACCTGCCCTCAGACTCAGACAGATTTCCTCCTGCCAAGGGCTGGAAGGAAGCTTGGGAGAGATCTAGACCATTCCACCTCAATTTACAGCAGAGGAAGATGGATTTGGTTTTCATCTAACCCCCACTACCCCCAACCAAACCCTTTCCCTCCTCTTCACTTATTTCTCAGACCTCTGTGCACAAATACAATGTACACAGGTTTCTTTGCTTACAGATGAAAATCAAGAAAACTCTGGATGAGAGGAGACATTTATAGCCTGCACCAAGTTATATACACTTATCTTGCTTGCCCATTTCCCAGTCGTCCTTTTTCATTCTGAAATGATGAGGAAGGGTCCAATATTACTGGCCATAACACAGTTTTATGCAGTAATTTACCAGCAGCCATGTACTGGAATGGTCTCTGAAATTCTCTTAAGTACCACTCTCCAATGGCATTTAACTGTACAGACACTCAGCATAGGTTTATATAGGTTTATGAAGTCACAACTAAAAATGCATCATTGATCAGTTAATGTTTTTAAGACAGACCTGAATTTCACTATTATGTATATACATATATCTCATACTATGTCAGTATTATGAAGATAACATAATGACCATTTAAAGCATGCTGTAGAACATTAAAATCACAGTCACCATAAAGTCCTTATAAGAAAACCTAACAATCTGATGTATTGGAATGATTTTAGGTACATATTTTAAAAACATCTCTCATCCCGACAAACAGAAATGTTGAATAGAAATTCATGAGGATCAGTGAACCCTATTTTTGGAAAATTGTTGGTAATGAGATAAGAAATGTACAGATAATGCAGAGAACATGAAAATAAACAATAAACCCTCCAAACACTTGCTATCCAACCTTCACATTCTAGTATTTTTAATCAGTAGCATCTGAAAAGAAATCAAGTGCTTCATAGAAGAAAGAAGAACTCATTAAGGAGATGGTAGCTCATCACAACTCTCTAGATATGGATTTACTTTTCTTTCCTTGCACATAGCTGTTACGTTTATGTACTAGTGCTAACTATAAACTACAAGAACAGGAAAACATAAAGAAGTTATTTCCACATCATTTACGGTCTGCTGCTTTATTGATTTTCTCTATACCCCCTACATCTCACATTTCACTGGAACCACTTGTTTTAGATTTTAAAGGAACTGTCTTCCAAAGAAATTAATTTTACTAAGGCTTTAACATTTAATTGGCTAGTCACTGTGATATTAATCCCTGTGAACTTGAAGTTTACAAAGCAGGGGTATGGGACCCAATCTTGATTGCCCTACTCACACAATCAGTTACACTGATTTTAATGGCACTACTAAAATTAGTATAGCCAGTAAGATCTGGGTTCTTACAGCTGTCAGTATGCCTTTCCCAAAAATGCCTTGTATATCTTCTCATTTCTAAAAGCAGAGTTTATTAAAAACTGCAGTAAAAATATTTTGCTCAGGCCCTTCTTTCATTGAGCCAGGCATTTTGAGTGAATCATAAAGTTCTTAATATGTGCATTTTCACTGTTAGCCGTTTAATCAGGGTATTCTATAAAAACAGCAGGCTTTTTTCTTGTCTGAGCAATCTCACATCTCAGAGTTGTGAGTTGAGTAAAATCACTGATTTTACTTTTGCACGTGTCAAATTAGCCACTTCATCAACAGTTATACCGCAGACCACTGTCAGGTATGCATCCCGGGAAATCACACAGTGCTTTCAATTTAGTGACTTGCCTTGTAGGCTTGCTGTGTTCAGTGCTGCATCCTCCCTTGTGCTGTGCAGTGAAGTGCATACACAACCTGGAATTTAATTTAATGTTCACCATTTACTCCGTAGCAGCATGCAGAACTAACCACTCTGAGTGAGTGTGAAATAGAAGAAAGCAGTTACTGCCCGAAACCAGGAGAAAAATTAATCGGATGAAGCACTGTCTACATAGCACGTCTCTGGATCATAATGTATTGTCCACTGCAGGAACCAGAGTCTCAGTCCTGCCTCTTACTTTCCTGTCATTGCCTGATATGGGGATAAAAAGAGAATTTCATGACCCAAACTTTATATGTGCGAAAAAATTATTTGTTACGCTTCCAGTTTCTAGTGCCGCAATGAAACAGCATCTTCAGCTCCAGGCTCTAAAACCTCAAACCCCTAAGTTTGCATCAAATGGCAATATCGATCACCCTACTCTGACAGGCAGAATTAGAGCATTTTCTGGCCAGCTTCCTCTTGTGAAATGGAATGTCCAGGTGCAGCCCTGTGCCTTATCACAGAATTTCCAGAAGAAGCAAAATTAAATCTCTTTTGCTTAGTTTGAGTGTTAGGTGTCTTTTGTACTTTATGTGACTGCACCCAACGTTCTCTATGCTTGAAAAGAAATTTGGCGTTCTTGAAAATAAAAAGTGACACTATTTTTAAATGTTTTTCTTGGCAAGTACAACTGGAATAAAAATAACCCTGTAACACTATTAGAAGTATCATTGTAAAGCAAATGTAACAAACACTCACAAAAAGACATCTGTGCAGTCTGTAATAAACATGAGACCAAAAGTAATTACATTATGTACAAAGAGAAACTTTCTAGAACATTTTTAGCATTCATCACCTACATTGATATTATAATTATTTCTACTGCATACACAGAAAGGTCAACCTCTCTGAACCTGTGCTTATGTTCTTCTTCAGATACACACATATATTGGAGAAAAATGGCTTTTCAAAAATGCTTTTAAAGTTTAGAGTAATGGAGAAATGTCACAAGGAAAGATTCCCAGATGCCAGTACTCACTGCAGCAAGATTTGCTGAACTTAATTACTTAAAATGCAGTGCTGGTTTGCTGAAAGATGTGTAGTATTGGAACACAGTTAATTAGCACAGAAAAGCTCAAGGGGCTTCACACCAATTTATATCACCTGGGTAATGAGAAACACAGGAATAAAAGACTTCTTGGGTCACTGAATACACTCCTGTGCAATCACAGACAATTAAATCATATAATCTTAACTCAAACTTCACTGGGTACCTCCTTTAAATTTCTTGGTGAGTCACTGACATTTTCTCTTGAGATATGATTTTCCAGGCATATTTGCACCCATTCAATCCTCTGAGCTATCTTTACATTTACAGAGTAACTGCAGTCATGACCTGTTTATGTACATTTGCTTTTAAGTCAGTGCTGCCCTTTAACTTCAAAGCTCCTTCCTTTCTAGTGTTTTTCCCTCAGTTCACAGAAATAAAACATATCCACTTGCAGTTTTTGGTCTTCTATAACAAAAAAGCAAAGTTCTTTTAGAGTTGTCCCACGGGATGGGCTTTCCATTCTCTTTTTATTCTAGTGGACACTTTCTTCATCAATTCTAGTTTGAAACTGATATCTCTTGAAAGGAGGTGGGCATAATTTGAAAAAATCTTCTGGAGATCTGGTCAGTACTTTGTACAATAGCTTCAAAACTCTCCTTTCTCTGCAGAAATGTCTCTCCAAAAATGTCTAAGAACAGTATTCACCATTACTATGTCACATCACAATGAAAATATTCAAAAATTAAATACCAAGCATTTCAACTTCCTCTCCCCTTCATTTCAGCCCTATAAAGTGCAATGGTATAACAGATGTTCTTCTCATTAGTCCCTAAATGCATGACTGTACTTTATATGATTACATATTTGCCATTTTTATTTCTTCATTCCTTAAGGTCCTAGACCTCTTTGTGGTATTCCAGTTCTACCTTATGTTTGCAACAGTTTTTAGGTTCTGCCATGAGCAAATTTTGTTAGTGCACATCTACCTATTTTTTTCCTGCCAATGTTGTAAATTTAAATACTTGATTCAACCAAAGAAAAAAACAAAACTGTTTTTAGATGCATGTTACAAAAACAATCCTTGTCTACAGGTAGACACCCTGTAACCTATGACCTCTCCTCCCACTAGAGGCATTGCTCCAGTGGTTGCTGCAAATTTCTTTCATATCAACTCCTAATTAATCTATCTTTGCTATCATCTTCCCATGAGGCCTTAAAACATTGTACAAGAGTCACAAAAGAGTAGGTATTTGGTCTGAGTCTGGAACACCAGTTATAAGTAATAATGTCAGGTTGTATGGCTCTGTTTAGGTAAGCTTATGTTACTTTCCAGCTCTTTTACTTCCAACCTATTAATTATTCTTTCTTTCAAGCACCATTCTAAAGTCTTCTATACTACTAAAGTCATATATAAAGTATTTTTCCCTTAAACAAAATATATGGGATTTGTCTTCATGGAGTCTGAGGGTACTATCCCTGATGTGTGAATTTTAAAGATTTTAATTCTTTATTATATACATGGTTTTGATACAAAGAAGCTAAAAAATTAATCAATGATATACTGGAAGTTACTTACTAAACAATTGGCATTGCCTGCTTGTGCTTGCTCCACACTAACATGCATACTTCAAAAGGAAAGGATACTGACCAGAGCTAAGGGGGAATTGATAGGAGGAGTAGGCCCTAAGGAAAGAATTTAAGGAGGCACTGGCTGGGTAAACAAAGTAGGCTCAAAAAGGCAATTAAGGGCCTGTTGAGTGAATAAGGGAAGAAATAAATCAAGAAGTAGTTCACAAGAGGGTGTTACCTTATCTTACCAAATGTATAGAACACTAAATTTAGGATTGCTTTAGCTTATTAAAACACAACAAGAGTGCTGAGTTAGCAAAAAAACAAGTGAAATGCGCATGTGCTAAGGGACGAGGTGACAAGTTTACTCTGATGATGACTACTAGCCTTCCTCTTGAAGACCCCTGCCCACGACCAGGAGGACCTCTGCCCATGACCACCTGAAGATACTGCGCAAGCGCAAACGCATGGAAATGAGTTTAGAGCTCATTATAATACAAAGCGGGGACAGGTTATGAATATGTCTAGGCATTTAAGCAACCTAATGTATATATAACACTCTAACAGATAAATACAAAGAAAGATGCTTTTACAGGAGCACAGGTTTGGTGGAGCGATCCCCCTTGTGCCCAGCGCTGAATAAACAAATACCTGCTACTGAGAGATACAAGGCTGGGAGTAGGGCTTTTCTCTGCATCAGTTTCACGTGCCATTTATATCTCTGAGGAATAGTTTACATCATTTCAGCTTAAGCACAGTAATTGAACTAAGTTTTACCTTAATTTACCCATGTAAGTATTTTTTATCGATTGCCTTTTCTTTTGTTCCTCTGCTCACAGTAACTTACACAATTAAAGAAAAGCATTAATTTAGCTCTGTGTCATTTTACTGCAATTTTATAAATAACCTTTTCATATTTCTTTTACTTTCCTTGCAAAAGGTAACTCAACTGTATTTCCTCTGATTTTGAAAATTAACATATGAGATCAGCAATTTGTTGAGGGTCAGTACATGCACCCATTTATGCTGCAACAGTTCTGAATACTCAATTAGCCCTTGAGTTCATGGCAACACAGATCATCCAAGAAGGAAACTCTGCAACCTGGATAAGACAAGGACAGAAAAGCTCTGCAACACAAGGAACTGGTGATCAAAATGGTGATTGTCTGGGTAAATATGCTATCACAGTTTCATAGGCTGTTATGATGATGGGCTGCAATCAGGTCCCCTTTGAAGCTAAAAGCATCAGAACATGCAACTCCTAATTGAAATTTGCCAAGGCTTTTGGAGGAACAAACATGAGAAGCAAAGAAACTAGAGCTGCCTCTCTCCTTTAAAAGGATAACTTACAATCACATGGGAACACTTATTTCTTGAAAATTGTTTGCATTAGTCACAGGAAATGAAGGCCTAAAACTGCAGTGAGCAGAAGCACATGCACTTTCAGCCAGGCACTGCACTCATGACAAGGTTCAAGGAGAAGACCAGGATCAGGCTGCCATGCAGCCTTGTTCAAGCACAGAAGTTTTGATCAAAACATGAACACAATAGTGAAAATCATACACAGTGCTGTACAACCATATCTTACTGTGACAGACATCACTCCTGTTTCAATTTGTCTGGAACTAAAAGATTAGATTTGGGAAACTTTGAAGACTTCCTTGACTTAAAGAGCTCTGTCCTCTTTATTCGGCAATGCATTTTAAAATTTCTGGAAAAGGCACGTAGATGCATTTATATAGATCCTTCCTAACATACCTTCCTCCTCAACTGATAGTTTGCTTCTGTGCAGATGAGACCATTGCTTCATGGCAGAGTTCAGCATGCTTTTTCCTGAGGTTAGTTTCTGCCTTCTTAAAAAGCTGGGGAACATAGCCAGGTGCTTTGAGCCTATCAAGAGGGAAGTTTTATTCAGGAATATGGACTGTCTAGCTCAGGGGATTTGCTTTACTAGCTGAGATTCCTATTCCAGTTCAAGATTAAAACTTATCTGCCATGTTGAGAGCTGAGCTTTCCAGTCAATTTATATTAAAGTGTATATGGCATTGATCTTGCCCAAATGGTTTATCCTGTCTCCATTTCTATTCTGGAAATTAATGCTATTTCTCTCCTCCCCAAATTAAAACTTCAGGGGGTATCAAGAGGAAAGGCTGCAATGTATTACTGGCATTTATATTGAGTGCTTTGGCAAATAGCCTTTCCAAAGGGCTACAGAGTCTGTAATGGTTCAGCATGGGATAGACCCTGTCATGACTGTGGTTCAGTACATGTGTGCATCCACTCATGCTCTCCGGCCCCATGATGGATGGGATGAGGCATGGGAGATAGGAGAAAAGACTTTAGGGGGAAATTCTTCTCTGACAGGTAAACCACCTTTGGAGATTCAACAAATTTCTGCATCAGGCAGAGGGGATTCCTGCACTACCTCTTGGCACACCTGCTAGCAGATGCCTGCAAGGCAGCTGATTGCAGCATGGCTTAAGTAACCACAGAAATCACAGTCTGGCAAACCCTCACAGCGCACAAGTCCACCCTTTGAACTCTTTC
>NW_008672997.1:236804-260490 GCF_000695815.1 Acanthisitta chloris
ATTATTTTTATTGCTGTGAAGAACCCTACTGCATTCTGCATACCACCAAGATATCAAAAGACTCCAGCTTCTATTTCGCATGCTGTTTTTTCATATTTTTATTTCAAGCACTGATTTCCTCACAGTGTATCAGTAGTAGTTATTACTCATCTTGGCAATGACTATTTCAGCTTGAAAATATGGTCTTGAAAAGACTGGAATGATACTCTGACCAGGACCCTGGCAGCAACAATACCATTTCCAGTTTACAAGAGTAATATGAACATCATCTTTTTTAAAAGACTATATTTCTTCTGTCCTCCTCTGGCAAGGTTATATGTTAAAGGAAAAAGATGTATCAGAACAGATAAAGGACATATTTGGAGATTTATTATGTTCTATATGTTAATGGAAAATAATTATTCTATAAAAATACATTGACATTGATTTGTTATATCCAGCACCTTAGAAACTGGAATGAGGATTAAAAACGTAAAGCAAACTACAAATAATTTAATTCTTAGAATTGCTACAGATACTTTCTTCTCTTCCTGAAGTCTTGTATCACTTTCCTTAACCAGAAGCAAAATATCTAGGTTGCACAGGTCATTTGATATCAATTTCAGTGTACTTCAAACAAAAGTGATGCAAAGGCTAACAAGAGGAGCATAACCCTTTATACTGATCAGGGAGAGAAAATGTGTAATATAGCTTATTGTTCAATGCCAGTATCTGTCTTTTTTTACTCTTAGTACAAGAATCTTGTAAGATGTAAACAAAATCATTGGATGAAATGCCTACTCTGATGAGGCAATCATGCCACAGCTATTGTTTCTACAGTTGCTGTTCTTTTAGACTTACACCCTTGTCTGTCTTTCTTTAGTTTCTTCATTAGTTCTCTCCTTCCCCTGCTTGTCTTTGAGGATAGAACCCGGGGGCAGAACAGAAATTGGTCAGACTGGGAATACCATGAACTTGTGCTTGCAGCTTGTTGCACCAGAGCCAGTGAGCTCTTTGCAGAGACTTCATTCACTTCCATACCATTTCATTCACTCATCTGTTGTTCCAGTACTCCATTTTCAAGAGAGTTCTGATGAATGCTGATTTAACATACGTTTTTTACCATAAGCATCTAATTGCAACACATTCTTGTACATGCAAAGCTTTGTAAGATACAATACATGACAGGTTAATAAGGCAGTTTTGAAAATTATGTATTAAAAAACCTCAGAGAAACCAGAGTAGACCATGTGTTTGAATCTCTCTTTGCTTTCAATATTCAGGAAGATTTCTCCTCAGTTCAACACTAAACAAGTCTATCTATTGTTTACAGGTCATCACAGCCTTTTCTTTAGAGATGTACAGCACAGAAGCAATGGTTGTGGGTGAGGAAGCAGCGAAGATACTGCACAGCTAGTGCCTTAAGGCATTTCATAATGAAGGTAAAATTAGAGAAGCAATTCTTTTGACATCTGCAGCACTGAAATCTCCCAAATAAGACATCACATTCTCTCATTCTTCCCTCCCCACCCCTCCCCCCCATTCAAACAAACTGGAAACTTCTACAAATACAGCAGGAACAATGATAAAACAAATTTCCCTCCTGAGCTTATAGCCAGCAGGTGGGTTTTTTTGGTTGGTGTTTTATTTTGCTTTGTTGTTGCTTCATTGTTTTGTTTGTTGGGGCTTTTTATTTACTAGAAGAACCAGGGTATGATTGAAATGGGAGGAATGGGTGAAAACTGCAATACCTTTTCCTATGAATAGAAGTGTTATCAGATGGCTGCTGTATTCACATCAGTCTTTTCAAGTAAGAGAGAACAAGCAAAATCGTTCTTCTGTGCACAAAATTCAGGATGAAAAGAATTACTTTACTACACCATCACTCTTCTTCCATATACTCCATATCTATAGAGTGTCTGCAACAGATGTCCACACTGCTTGAAAGATGGGAATGATCTTTAGTGTAGCTTAGAGATACTTGCACTATTTTCTACTAATCTTTTCAAAGGGACTTTAGATCAGTAATTTTCAAAAAGAAAAAACTTAGTCATAATTCAGTTTAAGCACATTCTGGGAACATGCACTGAGAATGCCTTGCTCCCCATCCTTCCCTGGCCTATTCCTCCCAACCTCCATGGAAGTTAACTGTCAGATCAGGCAAAACTCAGTTGTAGCAAATATATTGATTCCCATATCACTGTCACTCAAACTCAGTCCTCTCCTGTTTTATAGCGAAGTCTCATAAGTTTCTGAAAGCTTGCTTAGAGAACAGGAGACAGATGGCTTTCTGTATAGTTTTGATTTCTGTCCTTGACCTGTCATTTTACTCTGGCCTTGTGTAACTCTTACATAAGGTAAGGAAGAAATATCTTCTCTAAGTTCTCAAACATTATTCCCTTCAGCTTTCCTGTGCACTCAGAATGTGGGCTGAAGCCAATGATATTATCACTAACTTTCAGCTCTGTGTTGCTTGCTCTTCTTTAAAGAATGACTGACCCACCCTGCTGATTCATGTAGGACTAATATAGCATTCTGTGACCAACACACACATTTTTCTTTTGACCGACTAATAAGCTCTCACTCTCCTCTCTATCTCCCAGGAAAAGTTTGCATTTTCTAGCCAGCTAAATGTTTAAAATCTTCACAGATTCACTTTTATGTATAACTTAACTCTGTAAATCAACTAATCAGCCAATTAAGTGAATCCTGGTGGGATGAGTCCTGTGACTGGAGTGCTATGCTGGATGGTTACAGGTGCTTTAGGAGTGATAGGCAGGGAAGGGGAGGTGAGGGAGGGGGTATCATTGTGTGTAGCTGTGGAATTGGAAAGTACAGCGCTTGCAGTTGGCAAGTTGGTTGCGAGCCTCTAGGTAAGGATCAAGGGACAAACAAATAACACAGATATAACCATGGGAGTCTACTGTAGACCACTCAACAAAGGTGATGATGCTAATGAATTATGCTTTGGGGAACTGGGTTACACCTCCAAATCAATGTCCCTGGTCCTCATGGGAGACTTCATCTTGCCAGATGTTTACTGGAAACACCATACAGCTGACACAAACAGGTCAAGAAAATTCCTAAAACATCTGGATGACAACTTAATGACACAGATATTAAGGGAGGCAGCTAAGAATGATGCCCTCCTGGATTTGCTTCTTGTTAACAGAGAGAGCCTTGTGAGTGAATCAGCAGCTAGCTTGGCCATAGTGACCATGAAGCAGTTAATATTTCTGCTGACAGGAGGAAAAGTGCCAGCCTCAATCCTGGACATGAGGAAAGTAGACCTTGGGCTACTCAGGGAACTGGTGGGTAAGAACCCTTGGGAAAATGATTTTGCAGGTACCAGGGTCCATCAGTGCTCCCCACTTTTGAAGCACCACCTCCTAAGGGCACAAAAAAGGGCAATTCCTAAATGTCAGAAGTCCAGCAGACAATGAAGAAGGCCAGATTGGCTGACTAGGAATCTTCTTTTGAAGATGAGACATAAAAGGATGACGTATACCCAGTGGAAACAGGGTAAGATGTTGTGGGAGGAATACAGCTCATCATTGCAGGAAGAAAATTTGTGTGGCCAAAGCTCAATTGGAGCTGAAGCTGCCAAAACTGTGGGGGTCAATATAAAGACTTTCTTTAAGCACATTAATAGCAAAAAGCAGTGTAGAAATTATATTGGCCCATTGATGCTGTGAGGGATCTGCTGCTCTAGCAGGATCCATACAAATCTATGGGGTCTGATGGGATTCATCCTATAACACTTCAGGAGCTGGCTAATGTCATTGCAAGGCCTCCCTCAATGATTTTTCAATGGTCTGGGGAATCTGGAGAGCTCTGGAATCTGGAAGCTTTCTAATGTTGTCCTGATGTTCAAAGAGGGCAGGAAGGATGACCCTGGTAACTATAGGCCTGTTAGTCTCACTGTTGTAGCTGTTAAGATCATGGAAAAGATTATCCTGGGAGACATTCAAAAGCACCTGAAGGATAATGCAGTCATTGGACACAGCCAGCATGGCTTCATGAGGGAAAAGTCCGGCTTGTCAAACCTTATTTCTTTATATGATAAGGTAACCCACCTAGTTTATCAAGGGGAGCCAGTTGGTATAACCTTTTGAGAACTCAGTAAAGTTTTTGGTGCTGTCTCTCACAAGATCCTTCTGGACAAAATGTCCAGAATAAAACTAGACAAACACACTAAGTGATGGGTGAGCAACTGGCTCACAGCTTGGGCGCCAAGGGTTATGCCGAATGGGATTACATCAGGCTGGTAACCAGTCACTAGTGGGTTCCACAGGGCTCCATCTTAGGCCCAGTGCTCAATATCTTCATAAATGACTTGGATGCAGGACTTGAAGGACAATTTAGTAAATTAGCAAAGGATACAAAACTGGGAGGAGCTGTTGACTCCCTTGAAGGTAGGGAAGCCTTGCAGAGAGACCTAGACAAATTAGAGCACAAGGCAATCAACAACCTTGGGAAGTTTAACAAGGGCAAGTTGGATTCTGCAAATGGGACAGGGCAACTCTGGCTGTGTGTACAGACTGGGGAATGAGATGCTGGAAAGTAGTGCCACGGAGAGGGACTGGGGGATCTTTGCTGATAGCAAGTTGAATATGAGTCAGCAGTGTGCCCTGGCAGGCACCTGGGACAACTGTGTCCTGGATTGCATCAGTCAAGGCATTTCCAGCTGGTTGAGGGAGGTGATTGTCCTGCTCTACTCTGTGCTGGTGTGGCCTCACCTCAAGTATTTTGTGAAGTTTTGGGCAGCATAATATAAGCGAGATATTATGTTATTAGAGACAATCCAAAGGAGTGCAATAAAGCTCATAGAGTCATAGAATTTTAGGGGTTGGAATGGACCTTAGAGGTCATCTAGTCCCAGCCCTCCTGCCATGGGCAGGGACACCTCCCTACTAGACCAGGTTGCTCAAGGCCTCACCCAGCCTGGTTTTGAAAACTGCCAGGGTTGGGCAGCCATCACTTCCCTAGGCAATCTGTTCCAGTGTGTCACTGCCCTTACAGTAAAAAACTTTTTCCCAATATCTAGCCTAAATTTCCCCTCCTTCAATTTCAACCCATTAACCCTTGTTGTATCAGTGCAGTTCCTATAAAGAGTCCCTCTCTGGCTCCGCTGTAGGCACCTTTGGATACTGAAAGGCTACTATGAGGTCTCCAGGTAACCTTCTCTTCTCTAGGCTGAACAGTCCTAACTTCCTCATCTTGACTTTTTAGAGGAGATGCTCCAGTCCTCTTATAAACTTCATGGCTCTCCTCTGGACTTGCTCCAATAGATCCATGTCTCTCTTATGTTGAGGGCACCAGAACTGCACACAGTATTCCAGGTGGGGTCTCACAAGAACAGAGTGGAATGTAGAAAGATGGTGAAGTGCCTTGAGGGGATGCATTCTGTATTTTGTGTAATAAACACTGAAACAAATTGCATGACTGTTCCTTACTTGAATGAGAAATGTTTTAGATTTTGTTTTCTGTATAATTCTTAAATTTTTCAGAGGAGGTGGAAACAAAATATAAATCTATTACCACCTGGACACCTTATACATAATCCATCAATGCATGATTTTAGAAGGGCTGTTTCTAAGCAATTACATTGTTTCTACCAGTGGGTAAAATATAAACAAGATAAAAGAATTTTTAAACAACATAAGGTCTGGACTAGAGAGTAGTTTATCATCAATGTAAATCTCTATAAAATATGGAAAAAATGTTCATTTGCCACTGACTTGAATGTAAGAGAATCAATGTTCATTCTTTTCCACTGACTTTTGTACAAACCTCAGAGGTCATCTGGCTTTCTGTACCATTCCCTTTCACCATAGTGTTGTGAGACTGAATGCCTCAAAGAGGGTTGAGAAAGTACAGGAAGAAAAATAAGTGCAAAGAGCAACAATGCATAGATCTTCAGTAACATATTTTTTTCTCAACCCAGAATTATTCGAGCAGGGAATTTCAAAAGCAGAAGGGATATCTGAAAAAGGTATATAAACTGGACAAGTTAATGGACTAAAAATTAAACCTCTTTTTGGAAGAGAGGCTTTTCATACTATTCTTTGTCTTTACTCTGCAAATTGAGCATTGCTTCTCACTAAAAACCAGCTGTCAACAACATATTCAAGATCACTAATAGTACTAGCTTATTCGTGTACTAGTCATACATACAATGTCATGTAGTATTAATATCCAAGCACCAGATCTTAGAATGAATAACAAAATTCTGGTTATATATGTATCAAACAACATGTAACTTAAACTCCAAATAAAATATATGTATTGTTTATAAACAGCTTCAGTACTGAAATTCCAGTATCAGTTTGGAGCAGATGTCACCATCTGGCTGCCTTCACTAGTATCTCTATGAAACCATTTAAGTCTCCTAACTGGCTTCTACACAGAAAGTAATTAGAGTGAAGCACAAGGGATGGGATCCAACTGTGTTAAAATCAAGGTGCTTTCCTTCATTAAACTGAGAAAAGATGCTAAAAAAATGGATGAAAAAATGAGAAGACAATTTCAATTTGATGAACACCTCATTTTCTTCCTCTTCCCTAAAGAGCAAAAGAAAAATTGGGATTCTTTTTCATTTTTTCTCCATCAGTTGATGATATACCTCTTTCCTTTTATTTATTCATTTTTTTATTTTTAAGATAGCATTTCTTAGGATATAGGTCAGCTTATTTTCCACTTCTTTGATTTAGAAGAAGAAATCTCATGACCTGTTATTTTGATTGTGCTGCTGGGTGATTAGTATTGTAAAGTGGCAACATATGAAGGCAATGTAAAATAATGATTGAGCTGACCTGAAAAAATAAATCTTAAAAAGAAAAGAAATAAAAAAGTTACAGATTTGAATATAACTGTCTTGAATAGCCAAAGGTCTCTTCACTTTTTCAATATAGCAGGAAAAATGAATTGTAAGTTTTAAAAGAAGTAAACAAAATGCTTTGGGCATAGTTAGCATCTCTGTCACCATGTATTCCAGGGATAAGTTCTCCACTAGATTTTATAACTTCAGAATACAGTACATAGGTACAGAAGAAATGTCATACAGACATATCTAGTGAGACACCCACACATATATAGACATAAACATCTATTTTATTAAAAATGTGTATTTTTTAAATAAGATTTTCTGAGTGTCCTTGCATACCAGTGATTCTCCTTAAAATCCATTAGGGGAAGGAAGTATCACCAACTGTTCTGGTTGATTTTTTTTCTCAGAAATATGTTCTCTTATTTACTTTACCTTTCTCTAGAAAACAAGGTGTGAATTTTCACAGTATCTTGCTCAAGAGTCCAGTGCTTTAAATTATGCAAATGGATTGCCTAACTTGTGCATTCCACAGAGCATCTCTAACAGATGTGATGGTGTTTCTGTGTTACTTTACTTATTTATATTTTTTCCTGATTGGTACTGGGATAAAATATTCTCCATTTTTTCTTCACTAGAGTACAAATGAAGGTATAATGCATTTCTAATCTGTTGCCTCTCATTTTTAATTCTTAAAAACATTCAACTCAATTCTATAAAATTGCAGTGGTTTGCATTTAATATTAAACTAAAACTAGAAGAAACAATAATCATAAACTTATGGAACTTCATTGAATATATAGGACCAATACAGTATTTTTATCCTGGAGGAAACAGAATATTTGGAAAGAAAACTCATGAGGGTCTCCAAACCAAATTACATTTTGCCTTTCACCTTCATTCCAGGCTTGCAGAAGTCTGTGCAAATCACCTATATCATGCTGCCTATGCTGATAAAGAAGAAGGTAAGAACATTTTCTAGCATTCACTACAAATCTCTCTCAAGCCAGCCAGTCAGATAAATATACTCCTTAGGTTAATAGTGCAGGACACAATGATTTCAGTGATGAAAATACTTAGCTCTTTGTATTAAAGATCTTATCATGGCTTGTGACAAATCATATTAAGCTTTTTAAGTCAGTGTCAAATCTCCACAAATCTTAGCAGACAATTCACCTGCCATTGTCTATCACACATTGCTGGTCAATGACACTGATTCAATTACAAATTACCAATATCTGGTAATGCTAGCAAAAAATTTCTTTCCAGTATCCACATAACTACAGAAGTAGGGATATGCATTCATTAAAGTTTCCAAGGCTGAAAGTTGTATCCAATAATGTTTATTATATCGATTCAATTACCAAGTGTGGACAACTGCAGTATGGCTGCTGTATAATTGTATATGTGCATTTGTACAGGACCAATGGCTTAGAGATCCTGTTAAAGAAACACATTTCAATGTGTTCATAATGTGTGAATGTGATGCATTTGAACACATTGCAGCCATACTTTTCTCTGACTTGTCATTGCAGTATCTATAATTTTGAGTGAGAAGGCTAAGGTAGAAGTATACAGACTGCTTTTTAAAATTCTATTTTAACTTAACCCAGTTATGCAGTATTTCATAATACTCTATTGATGTTCAGGCCTTTGATCATTGATCTGAGCACAATCAACCATCACAAAGCCCTAGTCAGAAGACAGGGATAGTAAAAAGAACTAGCTAAGAGGACTGACACAGAAACATTAGTAAATAAATAGTTTAGAACAGAATATTAATGAAGTTTGGAAGGTTGTGTCAGAAGAATTGTACACCACTGGAGAAATACAGTCAATGTGCTGAAGGCAGTGCAAACACTAATTTGCAGCAAACAACAAGATGATAAAGTTATCACGGTCAGTAGTACTACTAATAACCGTATGTCAATGGTTATCGTGCTTATCTGGTCCAGATTTGATTAAAATTAATTAGTAAATAATTATTGAATTAGAATTAAAAGTAGAGGTAGAACACAAGGCTGAAGATTCTGTTGGTATGGAAGCAAAGCAAGCCTAAATTTTTTAACTATAAGCACAATAGAAGAGACAGTAACAAAGAAACCTTGCTAAATTTTCGGGGTTTTTTTGGGGGGGAGGGTTGATAATGCACTTGGGAATGACCATAAATAGAGCAGAGCTGATTCCTCTGGTGCAACAAAAATAAATATGAAAATCCTGCAGTTATGTGTATAGCTATAAAGGAATCAGCCTGTTTAAGGTGAGATAATGGTGCTGGTAACACATTAGCCATGCAAACTGTCTATGGACCATTATCCTGCTTATCCTTAAGACACATTATTAGGTGTCTTAAATGCTAAACATTATATCTGAGTTACAACAGTGCCAGTCACATTTTTCATTTTTAACACTTCAGGGAAACTATGGATCTTTGTTTGCCCTTTTCCTCTTCTGTGATCACAGTATAATGTTATTAAGACTTGAACTAAAAAAATTCCAAAATTTAATTTTATATTAGAATTACTCAGTCAATTACATTGATTTGCAACCATCTGGGCTTAGAATATCTTGCTCTGGTCAGGTTAGTATTATTTTTTAACCAACACAGTACACTTTTGAAACAGAAGACTTCTGTCAGTGACATAGTGTTATTTTCATCTTCTTGAAACACGAACAGTATTAGTGATTTATTTCAATCATTTCCTATAATCCTCAAAGTAGTGGAGGTAGATACACTCATTATTTTTGTGATCACAATCAATAGTAGGAATACATCTATCCCCTCTGAAAGAAACAAGATTTCTCCTGTTCTGTTTGGAGATGAAGACATTTTCAAATTGGATACATTTTTTCTTATTGCCTCAATCTGTCCTTATTCTTCTGCTTTCTAACATCAGCTACTGCAGCCAGTCTCAAAAAAAAATAATTAAAAAACACAAAACAAAACAGAAAAAAAGAAACCACATCTTCCACATTTATTTATACTCAAGATAAAAGCAATGAAAACAGCCAAAACAAAACCAAGCAACACATATTAAACAGTATGGCCAGACTAGGCTACTTACTCTGCTGTGCTATAAAAGGCACAATGGCAAAAACTGGTATTAGCAGTCCATAAGTTACAATTTTACATGTTCATTCTCTATTCAATCTTGTCTTTGGCAAGAAAGAGGTTTTGTCTGGTTGGTAACTGTAAATTGTCTGCACTGTTTATTATTTAAATGATTTTGTCTGGGTGTTAATTTCACATATATAATAAAGTCTACTACAGTTTATAAATGAACGTTCATAGGAATAATCTTATTTATCTTTACTACCCTTTTAATTTTCTTGTTCTTATTTTTTTCCTTGCTATTCTAACTAGATTATTTGTATCTTAGTTACCCAAACATTCCCTGATTCCCTCTGAAGCCTTAATATGGAAATGCATCTGAAAGTGGATGATGAGTTTCAAAAAGAGCCACAATCTAAACTTTTACTTGTTAATTTATGCTTAAACGATTAATCTAGTAAAAATGCAAATGGGAATATTATGTTCCAACCATATTGAATGATCTATTTCTTTAGTAACCTCCTAAATTTTATGTAGTTACTACTGCTAGCACTTTTATTTTGCTAGATAATACAGAAGTTCAGTGCAATTATATACATTTTATACCTCTAATTTCAAACAATATGGGTGTATACTTCTTACACAGGAAAACAAATACTTAGAGAAATACAGGTGTTTTATTTAGGAAGAAAACAGCCACATTGCAGACATAATTTTCTCCCTTTATTTCCCTCATTTTGAACATCCAACAAACCTCGTATAGGATATATAATGTTGCAAAAGCCCAAAAACTTGTAGTTCTCAACCTGTCCAAACCACTTGCAGGCTAGTGTTCCAAAATAGAAAGAATTTTTTTTGCTAATGCATCATACTAACACTCAATCATTTTTTGCCATCTGTACACTTCTTGCAATCATAACCACATTAGAATTAGAATTTAGAGCTTCCTTTCAGGATATGAATATGCTCTTAGTTTAATAGTCAACATTTGCAATCAATATAATTATCTGCAAAAGTTCCAGATATAATTTATTATTGCAGAATGATCTGCAAAGTTATACAAGACAGTATTTAAAGTCAAGTCAACATGTGAAGACATTCAGCATCGCAGTCATAGGCAAACACACACAGTGTTCTATCCTAATTGGCATTTAATATTCGACTTCTTAGTCAGGGTTAAATAAATTCTGAACTGGGAAGATGACCTTCAAAGCTTTTTTTGCCAGGTCCATAGTTGACACACTCATACATGAAATAAGCACGCACTTCATCAGCATCTCTAACAGAACATAATAGCTTCATCTGGTCCACTACTAAAACAGAATACATTGATGATACAAGGCAGCCAAGCTGACCTTGCAGTAAAGCTACTTTATGGGAGAAAATGGAACTAAAATCTGGAAACTGTGGTAGGGAAGAACAGGGGTTCAAGGTAGCAAAGATGAACAGATGCCATCAGTACCCAGCCAGTTTACCACAGATATTGTGAGTAAATCCATCCCAAATGACTAACATATGACCTGGTATGCAAAACATATATTCCCAGTCTATCAAAGAGCATTCTCAATGAACTGCCAATCTTCTGATGATTTCTCTATTAATTTTGGTTTAGTATGTTGCTGACCTGCTTGATATGCTTTTGTATTAAGGAGAAAAAGGGGAACCAATGAGAAAAACTGAAAGACAGAAGACTAAGAGAATGTTTAGTCCCTGGCAAGAGGGCATTTACATGGTCAAAAGCCCATTGAAGATGTCAACAGAAATGGTCACATTCATTACAATCACTTCTGAATTCAGCTTTCTTGAAAGTTCTTCAGTTTTTTATTTATAGCAGCAAAAAGGAAGAATTGCCAGCTCAAGCCAGAGAGAAATGATTCATTATTGTCCCATCATGAAAGGAGTGAGAAACATCAGCTTACTTCACTGCAATTCTCTGGCTACTACAGAGTGCTGGAGAGCACACAGCAATACAAAAAAATCACCTTTCTGTTGTTACACCAGATTGTCTAAAGCACATTATGATTTGTCTGAGTCTGAAACAGACACTTGTGATCACTGTTATGAAAAATCTCAAGGCATCTGAATAAACATGTTTGACAGTTTTAGTCTGTGATAGTCTTTAACACTAGCCCAACCTGCCTTCTCTAAAGGAATGAGTGGTTTCAGCTGAGATGTACTTCTGAAAGATGATACTCCAGTGGGCAGGCCAGTCTTCTGCTAAGCCAAAGGGAATTATAAATGAAATGCAGAAAGCCTACATGGAACATACATGTTTATCAAAGAAGAAAAGCAAAATCTTTTACTAAGTGACAATCAAAGCTGTTGAAATCATTTCCACAATATTTCATAGTTGCTATTACTGATAACACATCTATAGCTGATACACATCTTGATCACTAACGTGTTTCTTTAAAAAGTGCTCGTTGGTGATCTGTGTACCATCACTGCCCAGGTTATTTATATCACTGGATTATTCCCCTTTTCCTTTCGTTTAAACAAATGGCTTTTGTGCTTGGATACCTCCTGTTCACCACTAGTGACTTCTGCTTTGCAGTCTTATAGCTGATAAGTGGTTCATCATCTCTGCCAGTAGAAGAGCTCTAGTCATTATGACTTTGTGACTTCTGCGTGAGGGTCTGAGCCAGGATGGCTCTGTCACAATGCCAGGTTTCCCATACAAGACTAATCTCATGTGAAGGACCTCAGATTTTACTATATGGTAGTTGCTTCCTATCATTTTCCTGTGACTTCATGCATTTGATAAATCATCCATATTTAGTGACAGAAATGCACTGATGCTCCTGCTCCTTGCTGATCTGCAAGCTGAGCCATGTCAATTCATGCCAGCTGAGATACTGCCTCACACTTCAGAAGTTCTCAAACATATTGTGCGAAGTTTGCTCATCTTTGATCTATGGAGATCATGCTCTACCAACGACCTCCCTGCCTAAATTCTGAATTGTCAAGACTGTACAACTGCAATATGTACTTAACGTTACTATATGTTTCAAAGTAAGTTTACAGAATACCAACATAGAATCACAGAATGGTTTAGGCTGGAAGGGACCTTACAGATCATTGAGTTCCAAATCCCCTGCCATGGACAAGGAAAACTAGACTAGATTGCCTAAAGCCCCATCCAACCTCGATTTGAACGCTTCCAGGGATGGGGCACACACAGCTTCTCTGGACAACCTGTTCCTGTGACTCACCACCCTCACAGTAAAGAATTTCTTTCTGATATCTAATATAAACCTGCCATCATTAAATTTAAAGCTATTCCACCTTGTCGTGTCAAATTCCAAACTTGCTTTTTGATGGTGCAAACTTTGAGCAATCAGACTAAACCAAATTGTAGACTGATGCTCCTTCCTTCTGTTTTGTAAAGCAAATCAAAGCATGATTGGCACCACAGAAATGTTACAATACTTCAAATAAATATAACAGGATCTTGGGAAAAAATAGATACAGCCCTCTGAAGTTAGGTACTGAATTAAATAATGCACTACAGTGATCTTAATTTTCCTTGGAAACAAAGGAATATGAGAAAGCATCAGGAGTATTAGATAACTCTTTTTATTTCCTGCTGCTGAAAAGATGCTATTTTTAGAGAGTTTATGAATGGATGAAATAATAAAGCTATGAAGTGGAGGGGGTTTTATTTTGGTTTGGTTTTTTTGCTAGTGGAAGGAAACAAGTGTGTTTAAATATACTGCAACAGTCATGGAGTATAACTGAAAGTCAGAAATATCCAGGTAAAATTAATTCACAATTTTATTCAAAGTCATTTAATCTTTATTTAAAAACCAACCAACCAAACAAACAAGGAAACAACAAAAGCAAACAAACTTGAAAGTGTTCAGATTCTTCACCAGTCTACAGGACATGAGGACAGAGAGGTTTTCTTTTGAAGGTAAGATATATAACATTATGGTCAGTTTACACTGTGTTTTACATCTGTTTATGTACACTGACACATACTTAGACATACTCTGAGTAAGTGTATAGGATGTTTTTAGAACAAATTTTAATCTTAACATTACATTACTGTTGTTTAAAAAAGGCAACAGGAAGTCAATATGAAAATAATAAATAGATCAAAACTGAGTTTGGGGTTTAATTATGCATTTTGAACATCCATATTGACATATTGCATAAATATTCAAGACACATGCCACATTATAAGACATGACTTCTGAATAATAAACTATTAAAAAATACACTAATGAATAAACAATTCACTACACTGAGGCTTGATCTACTGTTACTATATTTTTTACAAATTAAGCTAGAAAACTTGTATCAGCAACACTGCTCACACGTATGCAGACACTGGTCTTTTCTCCTTACTCTCTTAACTGTCAGGTATCCTCTGTATTTCATGAATCATGCAAATTGCAGTAAAAGTGATGGTTGAACCACTAATAAGAAAGAGCACAGACTTTAAAATTTTCATTCTAAAGTTAGGGCATTTGCTCCAATGTTCATCCAATCACAGAAAGAGCAGATCTTACCAAAATGTCTAGATGCAAAATTGGAACTTGCCAGTAAATAACTGACAATGCCTTCCCCCTAGTTCTCTTCTTCCACATGTTAAGCAAGCCTTTTCAATAGCTCCTGTCACTTTCTCATTTTTTTATTTTGTCAATTATGGCATTAACAACCATAAAACAACTCAGGAGTACACTATTTTGACTGTCTCTGCAATACAAAGTAATGCAGTGCAACAGAGTCGGGGTGTCAGTTGGTGCTGAGCATTTAAAATCAGTACTACATAGGTAAGGGATGGGAGGATGAAGAATATTGGGAAGGGTATTTCAGACTAGCTTCAGACTGGCTGCAAGGAAAAAAATCACCAGCTGTAGAAGGTCACCAAGCTCATTCCAGAAATGCCTCTCTTGTTTTAGATTCACACAAAACCCAAACACAGTTCAAGCACTTTCAAATGGTTCTGTGATGAAAACTAAAGCCCAGTAATTGGGGACATCCAGGAAATCAGCTTCAGCAGAGTGCTCCCTGGCAAAGCTGGATTGCTAATATAAATTAGCCCCTACCAAAAATTTGCCAAACTCTGAACCACTCAGCAACTAGAGGCTGGATGTCAGCCAGAGACAGCAAACCTCTCCAGAACATCAACATCTGAAAGAGCTCCACTGCTGGCCCAGAAGCTGAGTAAACACGTGAACTCTGCCTTAAACCCAACCTAATGAATCCAACAGGGAGATGCAGTAGTTTGGGGCCGAGGCATAGTAAGGCTTATAGGTTGACATTTCTTTCTGACTGACTGAATTAGGTATGCAGCTGTCTGTGTTCATGTTGAGGCACCCAAAGAGATGCATGTAGGCAAAGATTAACCAAAATGATAAGACAGTACATATATGACAGATTCCCTACATGGTAAGACAGAGGCCTTTACAATATCGTGTTCTTTTGTTTGAAATTGTTATTTCCTAGCACTGCTCAGATGGATACCATGACCTCTCTGAAAATGAAAAAATTAAAAGGAAGAGCCATGGGTAAGGTTTTAAAATAAAATATGAAATCTGAAAATTCAACAATCTAGTAGCATTGCCCAGGCAATTAATTAACTATTTTTCAAACTGCTTCAAAGTATTTAAGAATTGGATACTCTGAACTTCCAAAAAATAAAAGAGAGATCTCTCAGTCTTCTTCTGATTTTAACCAGACTACTCATAACTTCACAGACTGAGGATTCCCAAAAAGAAGGTACAGTGCACTGATTCTGTAACAGTAGGAGATCAAAAGCTATGAAGTCTGTCCCTTGCCACCTTGAGATCTAAAAGGTCTTTCTGCTTGTGACAAGAACTATCCTCAGTGTGTCTACTGATTCTCTTCTTGACTACCTGGTGCTTGTTCTTCATCTACCTTCGTTTCGCAGGAATTCATGCCTTTTAGAACTGAAAATCCTGGAAAAGTAATCTGCCTTTATTAGCCTTCAAATGTGGGCCATTCAAATTAAACAGTGTTTAAACTAAGGATCTATATGAATGCAGTGCTTCAAAAGAGGTGAGAAAATCAGTAGTTTTTGACTGGTCATTAAAACAGGAAAAGATCTAATAATGAACATAGAAGAAGAAATAAGTGAAAGGAATCAAAGCAGAGACTCCACAGCTTGTTTTATCACGAAAGAACTCCCAGTGGAGGCCATCACTGCCTCAGGAGTCCTCAGATACATCTCTGCTGATGGCAGATGAAATGATCTTGGTTTAAAAAATCTCTGGCAAAGTCAGGAAAAGAAACATCCATAAACTTGTGTTTATACCAGTACCCAAAATAGTCAAAAGCATAGAAAGAACAATATTGACATTTATATAGTTGTATTTGCTGTTTTCCATTGCTATTTTAGAGAAAATGAATATATTTTGGTGCATTTGAGAAGGTTATTAATACCAATTTAACTAATCACACCAAGAGTGTAAAGTCAGTGCTGCTATACACATGTTAATTACAGAATTACAGAATATTCAAAGTTGGAAGGGACCCAGTGTCATGATGAATTAGCTAATATCTCAGGCCAGTGGGACAAATCATCAATTCTATTTCTACCAAAAGCACCATGAAAAACTCTGACTTTGTAATCAAGTCTCCTGACACTTTCTCATTTTTTTATTTTGTCAATTAGCAAAAAAAAACCCCAAAACAAACCAAAACAAACCAAAAAAAAACCCCAAAATCTTGTGGGAAAGGATTATGTCTGTTGCAGATTTGTAACAGAGTAGTGAAACATTTGGAGCCATATTATCTTCATACACAGAACTTTCCAAAGTCATTTAGCCATTTAGGAGTTGAAGCCATAGCAACTCAGCAGAATTAGGAATTTTCCATGCCACAGTAAAGCATCTAGGCTTTCATGTTTTGTCAAAAAAACCCCAACTGCTTATTTTTTTTAAATAAAAAAGAATCCCATGTAGTGGAAGTGGTCTGACACTGTCAGTAAGATGACTGCATACTTTGAGCCAGAGATGTCAACTTGACTTTGTTCTAAGTTTTTTTTCCAAATTTCAGATACCATAAGCTATACATATTAAGATGTCTTCTTTTGAAGTTAATCATTATAATGTACTGCAGAATGCTGCATGTCAACTGTGCAATACATATAAGAAAAAAATTACAAAGCAAAGGCTTCATAAATTTACAGTGCTTACTGCTTGGGGAATACTCAGAAATCCCCTAAGAAAGGAGACAATTAAATAAACACAATTACAGTTTGTAAGAATGTAAAGCCTTATTCCATTTTCCAAAAGAATGGTGAAGCTGAAGGAATTACACCTGATGTAGCCTCTGCAATAAAAACAAGTTACTTCAAGGGGAAAACTTACAGCTTGTACTCAGTGAAGCAAAGACAAGAGTTGTCGCATAAGGTGAACATGGGAAGCCTCATTTGAGAAGCTAACTACTGTTTCAAAGTTTTACATGAAAACTGAGCAGTCTGCCCATGCTACATATTCTTGACATATAAAGTTCACAATGGCTGATATTTTTAAACCAATATGAAGGTATAGATTTATGTGTTATACAGTATGAGTTTTGGAAAGGCTCTAACTTAGGAAATATTTAGGCCATTTTTATATCTATAGAAGGGCAAATGATTTTATACAATGTTCTGCTGCCAACGGATATTTTAAAGTCTGTTAAATTTCAGCAAGAATATATTTTAATGATACACATCGAATGTCCTAAAGATATATCCTTGATTCTCATTATGTGACTCATTTCTTTATGAGCATAATGCCTCAGATCAAGCCCTCATTTAAATAAAAGGGAACTTCAGTAAGGGAGGATCCATTTGCACATCCAAATGGACTTTTTGTATCTGATTTTAAGCATGTGACTTAGTGGAACTGACATGCTCGAGGACCAGCATCAGCTGAAATATTATTCTGGACCAGAGATGACAGCCTGAAAGTGTCATCCTTACCAGCAGAACCTGCTCCCCATGGTACAGAAAAGTATTAGCATACTGCAAGTTTTCATTCATCATCAATTTGCTTGCTCAGATAAATGATGTATCACAAATTGTGCTCAAACTTTTTTATTGATCGCAAGTGATATCACACTAGTGTATTAGTCAAAAATACACATATATAAACTTCCTTCTTCACTGCCTATAGAATGTAATATCCTTACTCATCAGTATTTACAGGAATATCATGTGACTATGGGTAATGCTGCAGGCTTTTACTAAGTGCTGAAAGAGAAATCAGGGTCATGAGCAAATTGTGTCAGTGTAAGTGGCAGAGAAACCAAGGCAAACAGAAGAAGCACAAATTATGAATGAACCAACACAGATCATAAAGGACCAAAAAAGGAAGCTTTGCTGGTGATTGTGAAAGAGTTTGAGTGAGGAGACTGCTTTAAGAACAAAAAGTGACAATAGTATTTATCATAATTGTACTAAATACAATTCAGAATGCATAATTTGGAGCAAATTTCCTCTGTAAAACAAACAATTCCTGCTCTGCTAAGAACTTTCTGACACATCCAGTGTATTTCCATTCAACAGAAATAAATAGGCAGCCTAAATATTTTATAAATCCTGCATAAGATCAGTCAAGAACAGAAGGATTTTGTTTTGAGATTAACTAACACAAATTGAGCAGGATTTATACACAATTCTTGTACTTCCCATGTAGCCAGCATTTCAGGTTCAAACTACCTAGTTCTGTACAGGATGTGGCGTCTTCACACTTCTTTTGAAAATCATCTGTATTTCAAGGGAACAATCATGAAACTAGGGGTAAAACCACAATCATTTATTTAAAGGAATGAGCCTCACAGCAACTTGCTCCTTGCATGAATGCTTTTACTTGTGCCTCTAATCTAAAGTCTTTATTACACACTGTGCCCTACATCTGGGCCCCAGCAGGTTCAGAGGTACAAGATAACTACAACTGGTATTTGACCTGAATAAATGCTACAGAAACCTAATCCCAAATGAACATTAACTCCCCCACAAAAACTAAGTCCAACTAGATTAATTTAAATATGCATTAAAGCAGAAGTAATAAAATGCTCTGGTTTTCGTAATTTTGTTGCTGATTACAGTGAGGGCAGAATTTTTTTTCCATTATATTCTCCCTTTATGAACTCACACATTTTTTCTCTTTTCTAGCATTTTTAATTGTATTGTATTTTTTCACATTATAAGACTTCTGAGCTGTTATTTTTGAGTTAAAATGATCAAATAGATCAAACAAAATTGCAAGAGGGATACACAATCCATAAAAATAATAATAATGATAAATTGTTACCAAAAATTTATTTCATTTATTCACTTCTGTCAATTACTACTTCTCACTTATTTCAACTACATCTTATCTCACTCACATTCATCAGTCTTACAACCATATTACTATTGTTAAGGTAGATTCAGCCAGCTCAAATGTCCTCATGGGGTAACACACCTGGTTGTGTTCTGATATGGTCAGATTCAGAATTTGTCTGAGATGCTGAAATAATTGACATCCAGGGTATTTGCAGTAAAGAAAAACAAATATGCAAGGTAAAACACACAATGAAATAATATAGCCCTAAGTTTATGAATGTTTTCACACTTTTCATTTGAACTGTAAGATCAATATTATGCACGTTTAATCTCCTCAAATATATTTCTGGTGTCCTCTGGACACCCAACTTCACACTGAAAAAAATTGCTAAAATAAACCTGGAAATCAACACTGTTTCTTATAAATTATTTATTGTTTTTTTCTTGAGTGATTGCAATACAAGAAGGCTTTAACAGCCATATAGAGATACCTCTTTCCAGCTATTCTCTAGCTCATTTTTACAGAACTCGTCATATTCCTGGGAAGTAAATGAGAGGGACAAAGTAATTTTCAATTTTAAGGAGTACCATTAAACATCGTTCTCAGCATGCAGAAGTTAATTTTTTTCATATTCAGTGAATGGGAACTCTAGGTAAAGAATAATTCAATGAAGAGACCTAGATGTACCAATTATAATGAACAGTTACTGGAAAGTATGCATCTTTTTTCACACAGAAAAGTCTGATTAAGACGCTAAACAGGGGTCCTTCTTTCAGTGCTGTAAACTTGAAAGAAAACCCAATGTCATGCTTTCTAAATGATTGATCAACCTTAAGGTTTAACAAATGCTTCTAAAATCTGACATACGACACTTTTGAAATACCACCTCCTAAAAGCACAGAAGCAGGCAATTCCAAAAATTTTGGAAATCAAACAGGCAAGACAGAAGGACAGCTTATCTGAGCAGGGATCTTCTGGAGATAAGGCAAAAAAAGGAAGGTGTATGGCCATTAGAAACAAGATCAGGTGCCCTGGGAGGAACACAGACATGTTGCTTGACACAGTAAGGAGAAAATTTGCATGGCTAAAGCTCAATTAGAGTTGAAGCTGGCCAGTACTGCAAGGGACAAAACAAATGACTTTTTAAAATATAATGGCAGCAAAAAGCATACTTCTGGAGATAAGGCAAAAAAAGGAAGGTGTATGGCCATTAGAAACAAGATCAGGTGCCCTGGGAGGAACACAGACATGTTGCTTGACACAGTAAGGAGAAAATTTGCATGGCTAAAGCTCAATTAGAGTTGAAGCTGGCCAGTACTGCAAGGGACAAAACAAATGACTTTTTAAAATATAATGGCAGCAAAAAGCATACCAGAAAAAATAAAATATAAGCAAAAAGCATACCAGAAAAAATATAATGGCAGCAAAAAGCATACCAGAAAAAAACACTGTCTTGTTACATGACGAGGATGAAACATGAACAGGGACATAGAAAAGGCAGAGATGTTTATTGCTTTCTTTGGCTGCAGACATTCCAGAACCCTGTGCTGTAGGACCTTGACTCCAAGAATGATAATTCCCAGCCAACCCTGAACCTGTGCAGGATTTCCTGCTCCAGCTGTATACCTTTGAGTCTATGGGATTCATCCAAGAATACTCAAATTGTTGGCTGATGTCATCGCAAGTCCTCTCAGTATTTTTGAACAGTCTTGGGAATCTGGAAATGTTGACTGGAAGCTGGCTAATGTTGTCCTAATTTTTAAGAAGGGCAAGAAAGATGACCTTTGAAACTACAGGCCTGTCAGTCTCACTTCAGTGCCTGGTAAAATTATGGATAAGACCATTCTGGGAGATATTGAAAAACACATGAAAGACAATGCAGTCATTGGTCACAGCCAGCATGGATTTGTGAGGGGAAAGTCCAATCAATAAACTTAAAATCATTTTATGACAAAGTTACGCACTTAGCTGACCAAGGCTAGTCAATTGTTGTAATTGTATTGGATTTCAGTGAAGTTTTCTATACTGTCTCTCATAGCATCCTCCTGGACAAAATGTCCAGCACACAGCTGGAGAAACATGCCATACAGTGGGTGAGAAACTGGCTCATGGGTTAGGCACAATGGATTTTGGTAAATGAGGTTACATTATACTGGTGAACAGTCACAGATGGAGTTCTTCAGGGCTCTGCCGTAGGCTGAGTTCTCTTCAATATATTCACAAATTACTTGGATACAGGACTAGAAGTTATACTAAGTAAGTTTGCCAATAATACTAAACTGGGAGGAGCTGCTGACTCCCTCAAACACAGAGAGGCCCTGCAGGGAGACCTAGTCAAATCAAAGGGCTGAACAACACCAACTGTATGAAGTTTAAGAAGGACAAGTGCTGGATTCTGCACAACCTGGCAATTCTGAATGTACGAACACACTGGGGAATTAGAGGTTGGAGACCAGTGCTGCAGAAGGGGACCCGGATGTCCTGGTCAATAAGTTGAATATCAGTCAACAGTGTGTCCTGGCAGTCAAAAGTGCCAGCCTTGTCATGGGGTGCATCAGACACAACATCACTGGCCAGTTAAGGGAGGTGATTGTCCTGCTCTACTTTGCACTTTGTGTAGATTTGGGCACCATGATATTAGAAGAATATAAAGCTATTAGAAAGAGTCCAAAGGAGGTCTAAGAACCTGGTGAAGGGTCTAGAGGAGAAGCTGTGTGAGAAGTGCCTGAGGTCACTTAATCAGTTCAGCCTGGAGTAGAGGAGACTTGAGAGGAGACCTCATATCAGTCTGCAGCTTCCTCGTGAAGGGAAGTGGAGAGGCAGGCACTGATCTTTTAACTATGGTGACCAGCAACAGGACTGGAGGGAATAGCATGAAGCTGTGTCAGGGGTGGTTTAGGTTAGATGTTAGGAAAAGGTTCTCCAGCCAGAGGGTGATTCGGCACTGGAACAGGCTCTCCTGGGAAGTGGTCACAGCACTATCCAAACCTGTCAAAGTTCAAAAAGTGTTTGGACAATGTTGTCAAGTGCATGGTGTAATTTTTTTGGTTGTCCTGTGCAGGGCCAGAAGTTGGACTTTGATGATCCTTGTGGGTCCCTTTCAACTAAGGATATTTTATATGTAAGGCAAAAGTCTAATCCTGCAAATACTTCCATGCAAGAAATATTTATTCAGATAGACAGTCGTGTTGAAATAAACTGGGCACATCTGTAAAGCTATCCATGTGCATAACTGCTTATTAGATCATATACCCTGCAAGACCAAGCAGGTATCTGCATACTCTCTGAAATTTTCCCAGATAATATTATTTCCAGCTACTGAATTTCTAGTTCATTCACTGACGGTTTTGGAAGCTGTCACATTGATGACTGCAAGAGATTCCCAATCAAAAAAGGACAAGAGCCTGTCATTCGCATGGCAGGGTAGCAGCCCTCCATCAGACAGAGCTCTATACATATGTACATATAATGTCTGTCATCACCATAAAATTGAAAGCACCAGAATAAACATTAGCAAAAGCAACAATACTAGCGAGACCTATTGCTTGAAAAGGATGATGTCAGACAGGTAGATTAATGAACACTGCCAGTGGCAATCAGTAAAGTCAAATGACATGTTCCAGTAGAGAGTACACACACACACCACTTACTTCATAAATGACAGCAGTGCAGCTGGAAGGGTCAATTCTTCAGTATAAAGCAAAATGCATCACTATTTCCATGCTCCACAACTTTGTTAGTTTTGATAGTATAAAAAAACCATAAGGGTCAGCATGCTTACAAAAGTCATCCTCCTCTTCCCAGGGCATACATCAGCCTTTTTTCCTTTGTTGGTCTGTTTCTGTGCAAACATTTGCCTCCAAGGTAATCACAGAACTATCTCAGACTGAATTTTAATTGAGATAAATCAAATGTTGCAACAAAAAAATGGTACATTGAGATAGGAATTAAAAGTGCATTCCAACTCTTCTTAAACAGCAGCAGGTTTGAGCAATATGTTCCCTTAGGCTCTTCTTAAATTCCTAGCTTGCAACCTTGTCTGTGGGTCACATATATTGTGAGCACAGAATAAACTGGTATAATTGGTGCAATTTAAACTGAAAGGGACTTTATTTTCTCTCCATATACAGTGCTATTAACCTTGAAGATATGACAAATCAGTGTTTTACAGTCTTGGGAGATGTGATAAGAGATCATGCCTCACTTCCAGCATTGTCTTATTGAAACATAAGTGCATCAAACACACACTGATATAAATTAAAGTCATGCTAAACACTTTTCTTTTTTTTAGTGGAATGATGTTTCAAAGAAACACGCTATTTTAATGAAAGCAAAGCTTCCTACAGGAAGCCATTATCTTCTAATTGTACTAGCAAACTCTGTCCATTGTCTTTTTACAGGGCATTTAAAATTCTATTGTTATACAATCTAGGTATAAGAACCTTCTTTCCTGTAAGAAATCCTGAAATTAGATTCCCTAAGAAAAAGATTGATTTTCATATTTTTTATTTTTTTACTTATATATATATACAGTTATATATA
>NW_008672998.1:0-5825 GCF_000695815.1 Acanthisitta chloris
GAGATGCGGGTGGGATATTAAAGCAGCTTTTGAATAGTAATTCAGGTTCTATGGGAATCCGGGCAGATGACAGGAGCTCGATTTGGTATTCGTATTGTTAATCGCGAGCGTCAGCCCAGATCGGATTCAAACACGTTTTGTGCTCGTTAAAAATTCCAGTGTAGAGACTGAGATTTTTTTCTTTTTAGCCCAGATTCAATTGGAGGCGAAGCTTGCCGCATAAAGTATTCAAAGTCTGTCTAAAGTTGCCTTTTAACCGGATTCCCCCCGTCCCGCAACCCCCACCGTATCTCTTGGTTCTTTCGGTTGACATGGTGCAAATAAAAGTCAGTAAACTTGTTGCTGAATTGCAATGTTTCGGTGTACCTTATAAATTCATACTTTTTCTCCCTCGATCGCCTCAGAATGAGCCCCTGCCTCAATTCGATTTTCCTTGCTGTTGGGCACATTTAGGAGAAAGTCTATTTGTGAAGTTCATTTCTAGGCAAATGTATTCAAGAGCTGATTGGGATGAATAGGACCGTGTGTCAGCCGCCCCTAATTGGGATTAAAGCACTTCGGACCATATGCAGAGAGTGACAGAAATTCTCAGGTTTCATTGTGCTCAGACTTCCACCCGCCTGGACACTCCCCCTGGAAAAGGGAGATTTATAAAGATTTCAGGGAGAAACTGAGGAAATAAAGGAGACGCAGAAAATGACCGGGCTAATGTCTCTCTGCGGGGCTGCCAGCGTGGCAACTGCCGGGGACAAGGACTGGCAGCGGCGGCGACAGCCTTGGTGCTGGGTTTACCTTCGAAGGGAAGGACTGCAAGCCTCGTCTCTCTCTCTCCCGACTTGTATTCGGGCTTAGAAACCTCGCAGGTTATATAGGATGGGAATGAACCCTCCCCCACGGGAAAACTTTCCCGGGTGAATCTAGTCTAAGGAACAAACTCCCAGGAGAGGAGGGAGGCAGGGAGTGAAGATGTGAGCTCAGGGAAACGCTGCTGTCTGCCCAGGCGAGGGCTGGTATTAGGGAAATGAGTTTTTCATAGATGCGGTGCTGCTGCAGCTCAGAGGGGCAAGGGCTGAACACCTTGGTCGGGCCTGCCTGATCTAATGGAAGAAGCCACGGCCCAGACTGGATGATCTTTAAAGGTTCCTTCCAGTCCAAACCATTCTGTCAGTCCACCTCCATATCCACCTCTACTGCCTTGTCTGTCCGTCTGTCTCTCTATATGCCAGCCCTGCCCGAACAGCCCCAAAGCATCCTGTCACTGCGGACTCTGCTTGTGGGACCAAAGTGAGAGAACCTCCAAAGCTCAGGCCTGGCCTCCACACTGTGACTGTCCCGTGTGTGAGTCGTCTGAGTGCAGCAGCGCAAAACGTGGTGAGAAAATTATTTGGGTTAGTGATTTTTGAACTGTGGTCAACGCTGTGGTCAGTGACGTCTAGTCCCATCACAGTCAGACGGAGAAAAGACTGTACTGCTATTGGGGCCTTTGTTTACAGAGGCTATTTTGTCCCAGCGTGGTGACAGAGAACTGGTGACCGTCTGCTGCTCTCATCCTCTCTAGTCTTCTCCCGACGGGGAGGGTTTGTGCCTAACCACCCGGCAGGCCAACGTGCCACTGGAGGCACAGCTCGTGTCCCCGCGGAGCTCGGCAGCCCCAGGGTGATACGGACACAACTTTCTCTGGTGATGCAGAGCTGGGTGTCCCCTCCGCGTGGGAAATGCCCTGGCACTATCAACAGGCTGGTCCGTGGCGGTGGGAAGGGACCTTCCCGCACCACCTCATTATGTCGCTCACTTATGTGGGCACCTTCCCACGCCCCGGGAGTGTCGCCAGGAGGGGAGAGGAAATGGGACCTGACCCAAGGCGAAAAGTGTTCAGTATCCTGGGTACGGTGCCCTATTTCCAGCGCTGAACTGGGCTCGGGATGCGATATGTGAAGCCTGACTGTCCTGGAAAGCAGCAGTGTGACTCTTAATAGTAAATGCTGCTGAAGTCTCAGATCGAGAACTTAAGTCCGTTCTCTCGGGTGGGTTTGCCTCTGCATCCCGCCCCTTGTAAATGGAAGATCTGTTTTAGACGAGACTGACAGTGTCCTCCACGTCTCCTGCAGCGCCGGGGGCTCGATGTTGGTGTTTCTGCACGACAAAGAGCGGCGGGCACAGCCGTCCGTGGCCATGAGCGGGGGACGGGGCGCAGCGGTCGCGTCCAGTGGTCACTGCTGAGCACGGGAGAAACCCTCGACATAATTTCGCCGCAAAGGCGGCTGACTGTGGGCTGGGGGAAAAACCCAGCCCTGACATGTCTCCGCCCCGAGACGGCTGCGATATTTGAATAAAAAGAAAAGGGTATCCCAGTGCCAGCCAGCAGCGCTGCCCCGGCTTTCGTGGCGGGGAACTCGGCGGGTTTGCCAGCACAGCCCGAGCCCAGCCGGGGCGATCCGTGTTTGCCCCTCATCGAGCCAAACTTTGGCCCCTACCCGAGGAGAAAAGCGTAGCTCAGGCCCAGGGCGAGGCCAGGCCCCCAGTGTCCGGCTGCCCGTCCCTCCCGGTACCCGCGGAAAGGATGCCCAGGAGGTCTCACTGCCCGGAGGCTACTCCTCAGGTCAAAGGCAGAGCTGAGCACAGCTGCCTACAGCTACAGTACAGCACTCATTCGTGTCACAGGCACCTCAGAGGCAGCAGAGATGCGGGTTTGCCTGTGTGTCCGCACATACGCACCTGGGTCTGTCTGTGTGTACATACACAGATTTATTTATAAGCCGGCATGCTGGAGTCACTGCCATCCCTTTTTCTCCCATGGTTTTCGTGACAGAAGCACAGGGATGAAGGCCTTTCCTCTCCGTCCTGACCGTCCTTGAGAGGCAGGGCTGTGATTTATTGAAAAGCATGAGGAAAAGCCAAAGGTTACCGAACGTATACCGGACCAATGCGTTAAGAAACATCTGCAAAGCTCCGCGTGGCGCCGAGGAACCGAGTTGTTCCTCTGCTCTGGAGAGTAGCAGGGTGAAGAAACAGAGGATTATTCCCTCCCTCCCTGTCCTCCAGCATCAAATATCCACGGGAATCTAATTCATGTAGCTATATTCTGGTCTGAGTTCTGTCTGAGTCGGGCTTTGTAAAGACAATCGTTGTACCACCTAAATCAGGTTCCCTCCACCTCTAAGCAGGCAAACTGGCATTGAGTTTTCATTTCAGCCTGGGCTTTAATTGTTTGGGTTTTTTAAAGATGCAGTGGGAGTACCCTTCTCTGAGCATTTCCACAGACTGTCTCTATCAGTCCTGACAGCTTGATAGATCCCAGCCCGACCCTGAATCTCTTCCAGGGATGAAATTGTGCAGCGACAGGGGAAGCCAAAGCACGCAGGCAGAGTGCTCATCCCGCAGAGCTCCCCTCATCCTCAGAGGACTCCTCTGCCGTGCTCAGCTCGGCTCAAGGCGAAAAAAATATTATACACAGTGTAAATTTGTTGCGTTTTCCCAAAGGACTTAGAGGGGGGTTCATATATTTTAAAATCAGCCCTGTGTTTACAGAAGGGCTGTAAAACGAAGCACTTAATTTCCGTAAATCTTCTGTAAATCTCCTCCGAGGGGCAGCGTTATAATACAGTAACAGCAACGGCACAGCTGGAGCTTATGGTTCGTAGCTGGATGCCAAGGAGCTCGGGAGAAGCAAGTGCCATCAGTGTCGGGACAGGAACGGCGGAGGGAAGGTGCAGACCCTTTCCCGCGGCGTTTGCCCTCGGTTCGGGAGTCGGGAGGTGAAAACAGTGGTGGTTTCGCCTGTTGGGCTTCCACCGAATCCAGCGCTTGATCTGAGGAGAGGCAGGGAAATGAATCACTGGCACGGAAAAGGAAAAGGGATGAAAAAATGGTAGCTGCTGGAAGGAAGATCTCTCTGCAGTGGCACCAGGGAGCAGGGCAGAGCTTGCTGGCTGGCTGGTAACCGTGTCAATGGAGAAGGAGAGAGGTTTTGCCAGCGAGCAGGAGAAAGGGCTATAAGAGGGCTGACTCCCTAATGAGCGCATATAATGTCGTTAAGGGTTTCAGCGTTTTATGCTGAAATGCGACTTTTCAAGATACGACTATCAGCAAGATGAAAAAAAAAAAGAACTTTAGCAAAAATGCAGCCATCGGAAACTGTTCGTTACACTCTGGTAAACATTCCCTCATGGTGAAATTGTTGGTGGGGGCGGGAGGCAGAGCAAGAAAACGCAGCTTCTTCTAGTACGTGCAGCTCTCTAATTAATGAATTTGACAAACTGAAAGGTCTTTCTCTGGTCCCTGTGACTTGACTTTTTTCTTCGGGTTTTTTCCTTTATTTTTTTTTTAACCCAGTAAATATATTCAATACAAGAAAGTATTTGATTTGTATATACAGAATAACACAGGCTAATCCCACATTATCTAGGGCTTATCAACTACACCACGAAGTACAGCCCTTTTTCTTCTCTTTATTTCGCCACTGCATATTCTGACACTGAAATATGCATCATCTTTGACAGATTCGGAGCTATAAGACCAAAGAAACTTGTAGGTGTCATCTGTCAACAATAATTTTTCGTTACAGCCTGTAGATGTAATGTTGTTCTTTCTATTCATTGTTTGTGCTATTAAAATAAAATCTAAATAAAATTATTCAGTATTTTTTGCCCGATCGCCTGTGGACGGCTGCCCTCAGCTTCTTCAGTGTCATCATCTTTCAGTCTAAATATTCAAATATGCTTTTAGAAGAAGAAGACAGATTAACCTCAAAGTTTCTGTCTCACTCTATGTCTCTCACACGGGAAAACAAGGGCACACTTCGGGCACACACATACAGAAGGGTTAGCTCTTCCAAAGCTAGGAGGGGAAAATCCTATTTATCTTCGAATATTTCTATCTATATCTATACCGAATATTTCTATCTATATCTATACTGTTTGGTATTTGGCGGGGTGTGTGTGTGTGTGTTTAATCAGCTGACCTCTTTAGGTTATTTGTAGAATGAACCAAATTATTTGTAGAATTAATCCTTAAAATCAGATTTGAATTTAAGCTGTGCTCAGCTCAAAATATTAGAGTCGAACTAACTCCTTCTTTTGAGTCATTGGTTTTAAAGCTAAACCAGGATGCCCACGGTATAGGTATTTCCGCCTAAGAAAGAACTTGCTATCATTGTTTCTAAACCTGTGTTCCGAGGTATTAAAAAAAAAAAATCGACAGTGCACATTCAGCTACCGCTGAGAAGAGGTTTTCAACAGAGCAGCCAGAGCAGCCCCCCGAGCTTTAGGGCTCACCCCCAGGTACAAAAACTGCTTTCGGATGGGTGTGGGATTGGACCTTCTGCAAACGCAAACCCACGTGGAGGGAACTCTTGACTTCCAGTCATCCCTTAGGAGCCTTCCAGGCAGCCCCCGAGGTGGCAGCGACCCCAGGTCCCGGGATCCCAACGCCACACCAAGCTGTCCTCACCCGCTGCCCCCGCGGCTAAACCCGTGGGAATCCCCTGCAACTCTGGGCAACCTTTTATCCTTCATCTTGGACATCCCGTAGCCGGTGTGCTGAGATTTTTCCACTAGTATGTAACCTTGAAAAGTTGCTTTTTTCAAATTTTGGGAGACCAAGAATCCACTTGTCCCCTGGGATGAGCTCCCAGGACGGGAAATAATCTGGATTTTCATCACGGCTCACCTGAAACTGCCACCCCTGTCCGTTGTGCCAGTGGTCACAGAGAGCCCTTCTCCCCTCGTGTCTCAATTCCTATAAATATCAGCTTTACCGGCGCTGCCCCCGCAGCCTGTCCGCGGGAGGAGATGTCTGCCCGGAGCCGCAGGGTCCTCCCCACGGCC
>NW_008672998.1:5875-12864 GCF_000695815.1 Acanthisitta chloris
CTGTCGGGGCACTGGCTGCGGCAGAGGGGGATTGTGTCGGAGGAGGTTGGAACCTAGGGCGAGGAGACGGCAATCTCTCTAACTCCTTTTGGGAGCCCTCAAAACTGGGTGGAAAATCTGTGTGTATGAGATCTATGCGTGTTTCTCATATATGAAACCTGTCCGGGGGAATATAGACGCGGAAAAATATAACGCAGCAGTGATGTATTTTCTCCGATTGTGTAGGTTTTTGCTCACTTATATAGTTTCAGAATGCCTCTCTGAGCTTCTGGGTTGGAGAGAAACTGTTTGTTACCAGATAGAGTGAGGCAGCGAAGGCTGCCCTGGGAAAAGCGTCTCTCAAGCGTGATCCGGCGAAGATGCAATTAATTAACTCGCTTCTCTGTTTTCCGCTCATTTCTCTCCGGTAATGTCAGAGGCTTGTCGGGGAAGGAGGGGGTGTTTCTCCTCGGGCCAGGCTCTGCCGTGCTCACCGGGACCCGCAGCCCCCTCCCGCCTGCCGGGTTGCTTCAAGGTTACCCGATACCTTCGCGAAGTCGTGCAGAAAACACAGTTCCAGAGGTCCCGAGGGACCGAGTCAGGCAAAGAAAATAAGTGTTCCTCATTTTATTCGAGTTAATAAAAGCGACACAACTCTCGCAATGGAGGGAGGCTCGAGCTGAAGGCAGAGGAGCTGCTCTCCCGTGGGGGGAAATGCAGGTTTTAGAGTAAAAACCTGGAGGAATAGTGAGAAAGGAAGGAGAGTTCCTGCAGAGGTGAGGAAAGACCCTGAGCAAGCCTGGGCTGGCAATGGAGCATCCCCGGTGTCCTGCGGTGGGGTGGGATGCAAGGCACCTCTATTTTACAGTAGCATCGTTTCCTCTGGAAGGGCCAAGTGCTCAGTGCAAAAATCCATACCCTCGGGGCAGACTCACTTTCTCTTCTCGACAAACCACTCTCTAGTATTTATTCTCAGTCCTGGTTAACCAAGGAGGCCTCAGACCGCTGGAGGTTAGCCAGTGTGATGCCCACCTACGAGAAGGGTCATAAGGAGGATCAGGGAAACTACAGGCCTGCCAGCCTGATCTCAGTGCCAGGGAAGATTATGGAACGGATTATCTTGAATGCAATCACACAGCACACACAGGACAACCAGGGGATCAGGCCCAGACAGCATGAGTTTAGCAAAGGCAGGTCCTGCTTCACCAACCTGATCTGTTTTTATGACCAGGTGACCTGTCAGGTGGACGACAAAAAGGCTGTGGATGTAGTCAGCCCAGGCTTCAGTGTAGACTTTGATGCTGTCTCCCACTGTGTTCTCCTGGAGAAGCTGCTAGCCATGGCCTGGACAGGTGCAGTCTTTGCTGGGTTAAAGACTGGCTGAATGGCTGGGCCCAGAGACTGATGGTGAATGGTGCTGCACCCAGCTGGTCACTATTGGGGGTCCCCAAGGCTCAGTTTTGTGGCCAGTCCTGTTTAATATCTTTATCAACGATTTGGGCAAGGGGATCAAGTAAGTGCACCCACAGTAAGTTCGTGGACAACCCTGTCAGGTGGGAGTGTTGATGTGCTGGAGAGTAAGAAGGCTCTGCAGAGGCATCTGCAGAGGAATCAGTGTGCTGAAGCCAACTCTGTGGGGTTCAATAAGGCAAAGTGACAGGACCAGCACTTGGGTCACAACAACTCCATGCAGTGCTACAGGCTGGGGGAAGAGTGGCTGGAATGCTGACTGGCAGGAAAGGACCTAGTTAACAATGACTGCACATGAGCCAGCAGTGTGCCCGGGCGGCCAAGAAGGCCAGTGACATCCTGGCCTGTATTAGCAATAGTTTGGCCAATAGGACCAGGGCAGTGATCATCTCCCTGTACTCTGCACTGGTGAGGCCACACCTCAAATCCTGTGTTCAGTTCTGGGACTCTCAATTCAAGAAAGACATTGAGGTGCTGGAGGGCGTACAGAGAAGGGGTTCAATAAGGCAAAGTGACAGGACCAGCACTTGGGTCACAACAACTCCATGCAGTGCTACAGGCTGGGAAAGCTGACCAGCAGAAAAGGACCTGCAGGTGCTGGTCAACAGCTGGCTGAACACGAGCCACCAGTGTGCCCAGGTGACCAAGAAGGTCTATGGCATTCTGGTCTATATCAGAAATAATGCAGCCAGCAGGACTAGGGAAGTGATTGTTCCTTTGTACTTGGCACTGGTGAGGTCTCACCTCAAATCCTGTGTTCAGTTGCCAGCCCCTCACTACAAAAAGACATTGATGTGCTGGAGTGTGTCCAGAGAAGGGCAATAAAGATGGTGAAGAGTCCAGAGAGCAAGTCATACAAGGAGTGGCTGAGGGAGTTGGGGTTGTTTAGCCTGTAGAAAAGGAGGCTCAGGGGAGACCTTATCCCTCTCTACAACTACCTGAAAGGAGGTTGTAGCAAGGCGAGGGTTGGTTTCTTCTTCCAGGTAAGAGGAAATGGCTTCAAGCTGCTCCAGGTGATGTTCAGGTTGTACATCAGGAAGAAGTTTTTCACAGAAAGGGTTAGAAGGGGCTGCCCAGAGAAGTGGTGGAGTCGCCATCCCTGGAAGCATTCAAGACATGACTGGATGTGCAACTTAGTGCTACAGTTAAGTTGACAAGTTGGTGTTAGGTCAAAGGTTGGACTCAATGATCTTGGAGTTCTTTTCCAATCTTAATGATTCTATGATTCCATGAAAAGTTGTTCAGGGTGTAGAGGAGTCCCCTGAAGCACCCAGGGGTGTGGGGGCAAGTAAAAAGCTCTCTTGCCCTGGCTGGGCAGCAGCTGTGATCAGCCTCCTGACTTCTCAGGAAACCTTTCATTGCACACAACTGCTTAGTGTTTGTTTACCTGAATGTTTGTGAAGAGGTAAGAGGAAAGCAAACTCTCCCTGCGAGGTGCAGGCTACCTCAGAGACCCTCAGTCCCCTCCTCATGTCCCAGCAGAGGTCTCCAGTGGAGTCACCCTGGGAACTTGGTCTTTCCTGGAGGCAAAGCCCTCCCTGGTGGGACACAGGCCCCTTGTGAGCAGAAGGTCTCCCAGTGACTAGCCTGCAGGTTAATCTGGGTGGCTCCCAGGCTTTGAAGGACAGCCTGAATACTCATCTGAGGCTGGGCTGGGTGTGCTGCTCAGGATCCAGCCCCACACACTCCCTCCTGCACAGAAACTCTGAGCCAGTGGAGTGGAGGATGCATTTCAAACTGACCAGAGGAAAAAAAAATCAAACCAACATAACACTGATCTGATACTCCATCTTGCATATGTTTCTGCTGCGTCTTTTACTGTGTGGAGGTGGGGTTAAATGCCAGAGTTTCTGTGACCCAGAAAGGAGAATCCTTTGAAATAACAGGCTACTGCGTGGGAATGCTGATGGTTTCAAAAATTATTTTAAGCAAAGGTCAGTAGGAGGTGGCTGAATCATCTATCCTAATCAAGGAGTTCTCACAACAGAGCTGATGATTTTAATAACACCTCTGTCCCTTGTTATTTATCCTCATGTTGTAAGCTGAACCCTCATTATTCTAAAGTCTTTACCTCATCTGAAATTATCCTGAATGTCTTCTACATAAAATATTAAATGTTTGCCTCTGCATGAGTCTGGTTTGTGTGTGTGTGTGTGTATGTGTGAGGGTGCTTCAAATAAAAAATTCTCCAATACAAATCCTTTGGCCCTGAAATTGTCAGTCAAGAACAACAGGATCCTTGTGTTCAGATACATGCATTACTGAGCAGCTGAATTTTTATTTCATATGTATAAACATTCTTTGTGGATACTTCCTACTGGTTTGACACGAGATCACATCCAGGGTCACCACTCCTCCAATCCACCTCCCTTGTTGCAAAATATAGCCTAAAAGACCACCATTATTGGGAAAAATATCAGACAACTGTCACATTACCTAACTTAGTGAAATCATAACAAAGGCTTCCATTAGAAGTGACATAACATAAGCTGGAAGGGGTTTTCAATTCCACTTACACTTCTTTTCCCCATTCCTTCCCTGAAATGTCTCACATTCTCAGCATGTTTTGTGGAAGCTTGATTAAAGTCAAGAAATCTGGTTTTGTACCACTCATTCATTTCCTGAGGGGATATTAAACAGCAGAGGGCAAACAAGAATGCTTATTGTCAGATCTGTGAAAAGATATGTACTGTTTCCAGTTATTAGATGAATATGTAAACGTGTAAAAAACCTGAGAATATTAGTAGAGACTGTTTATTTAGTGTGTGTACAACCAAGGGAGAGGGATAAAGAAAATACTGTATTTCCAATTGTGGAGGAGGACCCATGAACAAAAAACTGACCATGTATCATCCTATTTATCATGCTATTTATAAGATGGGGATTGGAACAAGCATTTATTTAGGGGGGAAAAAAAGACTCTATTCAAATATCCTGTGTATATTTATATCTAGCGATGGACTACTAAGTATATTCAATATGTTTGTGACGGGTTTCATTAGGGGGGCAGAGGGGGAAGACATCAGCAAGAGCTGACAGATAATTTCATCTCACAAATACGACAAAGTATAATTTTACCTGCAGGTTCTTGCCTGCGATTTTTTCATCCTATATCTGGATGTCCCTCAGAGCAGCAGCCAGGTCCGAGGCTGAGCAGGAGACAGCAGAACACACAGCAGCACTGCACATCTGTTTCATGAGATCTTCGTTTGCTTGTTTTGACAGAAACACACAGAGAGGACACGGCAAATAAAGCGATCCTCTGCACAGATCCTGGAAAAGAAAGGCTGCAAAGCAAAGTCAAGGGGAAAAAGCTCTGGCCTGTCTGCCCCTTGCCATGTCCCTGCCTAGGAAAGCACCTCCCAGCTCTGCCTCCAGGGAGATGGAGCTGCAGTGGCATCCGTGTCCTCCAAGAAACACAGGAAACCACACATGGACATCAACCCCCTGCACTGTGGCTCCATGCCAGCTGCTGGACTCCTGGCCTGGCAGTGAGCATCCCCAGCATGCACCAGTCGAGAGGAGCCTTTTCCTTTCTGCTCAAAGGATGCTGCAGGTCAAGGAAGGACCACCCAAAGCAGTGGGAGCCCTCTGGGCACGGCAGGATGTCCTCCTGTAAGGTATCAGGAGGGTGGCTGAGCAGGGTAATGTGCACCCCAGGGAGCCTATGCTGCTTTCTGGGTCTGTGGGGCAGGGAGAGTTTCCTCCTTCATAGCTCTGGTGCTGGTGTGGTGTAATGCAGTGCTGTGAAATGGGGTCATGCAATACAAGGCCTGTCCTGCTGGGAAAAGAGCAATCTGGGAGTGAAGCTGGCAAGACTCTGTGGTGCCAAGTGCTCCCATTCCAGAAGAGTTAGACAGCCCCTGTGGTGCCAGATACAGGGCAAGCAGAGCTGTTCCCTGTGCCCAGAGTGCAGTGGAGCAATGGTATTTATCATAGCCTCCTGCCCAGTCCCTGCTAATTATTTCCCACTACACTGCAGAATAGAATCATAGCATCATTTAGGATGGAAAAGACCTTTAGGATCATCAAGTCCAGCCATTAATCCAGCACTGCCAAGTCCATCACTAAACAGTGTCTCCAAGTGCCAAATCCACACATATTTTAAATACCTCCAGGAATGGTGACTCCACCACTTCCCTGGTCAGCCTGTTCCAATGCTTGACAATTCTTTTGGTAAAATAAGTTTTCCTAATATACAATATAAAACTTTCGTCGTGCAACTTGAGGCCATTTCCTCTTGTCCCAGAAGAAACTGACACCACCTGGCTACAACCTCCTTTCAGGTAGCTGCAGAGAGCAATAAGGTCACCCCTGAGCTTCCTATTCTCCAGGATGAACAACACCAGTTCCCTCAGCTGTTCCTCATAAAACTTGTGCTCCAGACCCTTCACCAGCTTTGCTGCTCCTCTTTGGACATGTTCCAGCACCTCAGTGTCCCCAAACTGAGCACAATACTTGAGGTTTGGCCTCACCAGTGCTGAGTATAGAGGGATGATCACTGTCTTAGTCCTGCTGGCCACACTTTCTGACACAAACCAGGATGCCATTGGCCTTCTTGGCCACCTGGGCACACTGCTGTCCTATGTCCAGATGGCTGTTGATCATGCAGAAGCTCAAATCACCAACATGAGATAACAAAACACAGGTACTAAATCACAGCAAGAAAAAGGCAAGGGGGCAGGTAGAGAAAGACGGTGAAAAAAAAAGAGACAGTTGCTTGATGTGATGAGCAGCAGCATGAGGTTTGCTGCTATTTTGGTTGCTTTAGTATGTTCAGTGAGGCAATGACAGGCTTCTCTGTTGTACAGCAGCTTCTCTCCCTGCTGGCTCCTTGGTGTTGTGTTAAGCTGTGTGTGATGCAGTCGTGGGTGGCTGTTATCCAAGACATGTGCTAGCAATCTGGTTCCTCTCTTTGTGACATTGACATAGTAAAGTATTTCTCCCATACTCTGAGAGGTCTGGGTGGCTTTTAAAAAGGTGTGAGGTCAGAGAGACTCCACAGACATCCCACAAAACAGCCTGTGGTTTCTATCAAGTCTCCCTGCGCCTAGAAGGGAAAAGTAAAGCATATGCAAATTATTTATTCCCTACCTCCCTCTTCACATTCCTAATTATAAACAGAATCTCAAACCTAGAATCTCTCTGACATGTCAAGGTGTCTCATTCAGCCAGAAAAGACATTTACAAACACTACTGTCTCTATTTTAGTCTGTGCACCTTCCCTTACCAATTCACAGTTCCTAATGCATCTTCAGGATGTGGATGTAGTCTACCTGGACTTCAGCAAAGCCTTTGACACCATCTCCCACAGCATACTCCTGAAAAAGCTGCAGCCCATGGCTTGGACAGGGGCACTCTCTGCTGGGTTAAGAACTGGCTGGATGGCCCAGAGAGTGGTGGTGAATGGTGCTGCATCCAGTTAGTGGCTGGTCACTAGTGGTGTCCACCAGGTATCAGTATTAGGCCCAGTCCTGTTTAATATCTTTATTGATGATCTGGATGAGGGGAGTGAGTCTACCCTTAGTAAATTTGCAGAT
>NW_008672999.1:0-43680 GCF_000695815.1 Acanthisitta chloris
AATGGAGTTACATCCAGCTGGTGGCTGATCATGACTGGTGTTGCCAAGGGTTCAGTGTTGGGGCCAGTTGCGTTTAATACATTCATCAACTACCGGGGAAAGCAATCGACTGCACCCTCAGACAGTTTGCAGATGACACCAAGTTGGGTGGGAATGCTGATCTGCTGGAGGGTAAGAAGGCTCTGCAGAGGGATCTGGACAGGCTGGATCCATGGGACAAGGCCATTTGTCTGAGGTTCCACAAGGTGAAATGCTGGGTCCTGCACTTGGGTCACAACAACCCCATGCAGCGCTACAGGCAGGGGGGAGAGTGGCTGGGAGAGGGCCCCCCTGGGGCTACTTACTTGTCAGCCTACAGGGCATGGCTGAACTTGAGCCAGCAGTGTGCCCAAGTAGCCAAGAAGGCCAATGACATCCTGACCTGTATCAGAAATAGTGTGGACAGCAGGACTAGGGCAGTGACTGTCCCCTTGTACTTGGCACTGGTGAGGCCGCACCTCAGGTTTTGGTGTACTCAGTTTTGGTCCACTCACTGCAAAAAGGACATTGAGGTAAGGGTAACAGACCTGGTGAAGAGTCTGGAAGCTAAGTCCTAGAAGTAGCAGCTGAGGGAACTGGGATTGTTTAGCCAGTAGGAAGGGAGGCTCATGGGTGGGACCTTATTGCTCTGAACAACTACACGAAAAGGAGGCTGTAGAGGTTTCTTCAAACCTAAACAATTCTATGATTCTATGCTTCTATGATTTAGAATTTAAACTGCTTATTTGAAACAATCTAAATGCATGGTGAGGTCAGATCATGGTAAGGTCAGGATAATTTGAATTTTAGTAGTTATATTAATCTAACACACATACATATAAAATTGTACACATCAGCATTGATTATTAAACTTTCACTTTGCTAGTATTAGCACTTAAATGTTTATTACAGAAAAAAAGGGGATCAAAACTATTTTGGTATAACAGCTTAGAAAAATTGCCTAGTTTTAAGAAACATTATTTACAGAACACTCAATACAGCTATGAAAGTTTTACATATGAATCCAGTTTAAAAGCTTCTCATACTTTTCTGACAGTTGTAACAGCAGAATGCATGAACAGAATGAGTGAGCACATACTTTCTCTTCTGTCCTCAGAAACTGAATGAAAGGGACATACTGTGGTGAGATCACCCATGACTCTCATAAGTACGTGAAATTTCAATGGAATTTTCACTGTAATGTATTTATCAGCCAAAGTTTATGTGCAGCAAGCTTCCTGTGCAATTTTGAACTATATGCACTACTAAGAAATCCAGCATACTGTGCTCAAAAAGTTGTTGCAGCTGACTAAATTTAGGATGCTGTTTCACTGCAGAAAAATGGCATTCTCAGAAATGTGATATACAATCCTGTCCCCAATGCCATGTGTTGAGATGAACTGGTTCAAGCTATCCAGCCAAAAATACCTGAAAAAAATATAATTTCATTAATCCCTGTGCTACTTTGATATTACAAGTACAAAGACCAGAGTATTGGTGGGAAAGGCAAAGTATAAGGAAGGGAATTGGAACATATGGGGAAGAAAAAGGAAAGACTGAAAGCACCACCACACGAGCCTAAACTTAGAGTGTTGTAAACTGCCAGGCAGATTTTCCTAGAGACAATAAGTATCAACTATTGAGAAGACTCTTCTTGTCTTTATGATGTTTTCTATATCAAAATTGCTGCCAAAAGAAATTACTGTTCATTGTTCTTAAAAACAGCAAATCTATATGCCCATTACTGCTTTAAAAAGAACAAACCAAACCAAAAAACCCTCACCCAAAAAAAACTGCTCAAAAAATACTCCACAAACAAACAAAAAACTTACAAAAGTAAGTTGTCAGCTGTAGCTAGAACATGAGAAGTAAATTAAATTTGTATATATAGGAGCAAAATATTTCTTATAGTCAAAAAACTGTCATGGAAAGATAGAGATTCAGGTCAGCCAAACACATTACATGTTATTTTTAATGTATTTGGCAGAAAAGAGCAATTAAAAAAAACCAAAAGCTCGTTCAGATATTTCAAACTTTAAAATTTCATCCTGAACTGTTTACTATGCCATCTTAATTAGCCATGCTATTTAGAACAGTTTCGACCCTAACCTTTGACTACATGTTAGCATATGAGTATGTATTAAATTGCATCATTAGTTAGAGTTGTTGTAGTTGTTCAGATTAGTTTAAGAAAAATGGGGGGGGGGAACTATTTTCAGAATTCTTTCTTACCAGAAAAAGAAGTATTTTCCAACAAATTAGTTTACCCTAATAAAATATTTGTTGTCTTCCTTATTTTCATTGAACCTTTTTCTCCAATTGCTTAATTGCACGGCTCTGTGTAACAAGTCTGACATGTTTCTAAGCAGACAACTGTCAGTCATAAAAAAGCATTACAACAGACCTTATATTTCTTAAAGTGTCTAATTAAAATACTCTGATAATCACTGAGGAGTTCAAAATAATCTGAATATAATGTGTTTTATATATAAACTGCAAAAAATGTAATATTCTGTGATTGAATTCCATGATTAAAAGCAAACTGCAGTTTTGACCTCAGACCAGTGACAATGCCTTTCCAGAACATATTGACCATGTGTGACCTTTTGTATTACCACTTAGAAAATGTACATAGACAGAAAAACTGAGTATGTTTAAAGTGCCTTTTACATTTAGATGTGTTTTAAGTCTCAGCAAGCTCTATTAAACTCCTCAGAATTGTATATATTCGGGATACTTTTGAACCAAAGGACTTTTTTAAAACATGCTATAATAGCCTAATCAGAAAACTTAGCTTTGAGCACTTACAACAGAGAATTGGAAAAGCCTCTCTGCAAGTTTTTGCTTAGGAGATTGTGCGTACATTTCATCTGATTTTGCAGGGTAACAGAGGATGCTCTACCAGTCTCTGCTCTTACAAAATGAAATTGATGATACAGCTCCTCTAGTTCTTCACAAGTACAAGCATCTGCCCTACCTGATACCATTGCTTCCCTCCCAGGTTGACCCTTCCCTGCATTGATTCTTATAGAACAAATGGACAATTTGAAAAAAAGTAACCAAGCCAAACCAGAAAAACCACAAAACCAAAAAGCAAAACAAAAAGCAAAACCCAAACAAACCCCAAAAGTGAGATGAGAAAAGCAACTTCTTTGTCTCAGATACGTTATTTCATAAGAAGACACAAGGCTCCCATCATACTGCTTCTGTAAGAAGAGACATAGTCACTGCATTGCCATACGGAAACTAAATTCACTGGTTTAGCTTAAAAACTATATTTTGGCTTGATGGATCTCATTCTTGTTTGCTCACAAGTGTACCCATTCCACAAAACAAAGGGATGCCTTCATTCTGAAAAACAGATTATGTCACAATCTAGAGGTGTTATGATAATCAGAACTAGGTCTAAAATAGACCATTCTGACCATACTGTAAGTTTTGTTTCACTATTCAGTATGGCACAGTCTTCATTCTCTATTGCCTCTCTATCCTGCCTGATTTCAGATGTTTCAGGTATATATCATATTCACTCACACATTCAAGTGTGATTATAAAAGACCGTGGCATACCCAGACATGCTAAAATATGAAATAAAATGAAATATTCTCCAGAGCAAAAAAATATAGACTCTGGGAAACTAAGGGTGAGAAATCGTTTGTTCAAATAAATTGTCCTGTCATCATGCAACCTATAATTTTCAAATTGCAATATCCATGTAAGATATAGGTCTGTAAAAATATTGTCATAATTTTGCTGATAAAAATGCCCTCTTTGCAGGTTGGAGAGATTTGATTTTAGCATCACAGCAAAAGTGTTTAGATATGATGAAGCTCACTGGTGAAAAGAAGGTTACAGTACTGGCTTACCTATATTCTTTAAACAATTCAACATTAAAATGCTAAAATTAAGACTATTGCTGCAATTTTTTTCTTTTAAATCACTTTTCAAAATCTACAATGAAATACTCCAGAATTAGAATCCAGAAATAAAAAACACTTGGTTTTCATCTTGAACAAAATCTTAAAAAGCTTCACTGAGAGAAAACTTGTTCATCTGAATGTCAATGGGCATCATAATCGGCTTCCAACAGGATCTAACCTGTAAGATACTGGAGAAAATACTGCTTGCTCTATATCAGCACTGATTTTTGGATTCACTTGGAGAAATCCTGGGTCCACTGAAACTGTAATTTGTTTATGCTTACTTTATGCCAGTCCTTATTCTCACCTGAAACACGGCCTGAATGCAAATTCAACATATGCCATGTGAATGTTATGGTATCAAGAATCTGTGGCAGAATTGAAGACATTTGCTAATAGGAAAATAACGACATTTTCAGAAGCTTTAGAATGCTGCATTAGTCTCTAATGCATTATGCCAGATGATAAGCTAATTGATTTCTAGGGGATTAAAACTCCACTCATTGTTCATCTTTGAATTTGAAAGATACATCAGTGAATAAAGGAAGATACATTGCCAAGCAGGTCAAATTTGTTAAGTATGTTATCAAGTGCTTTACATTAAACAATAAATAGTCTACTGATGCATTGGCAGTTAAGAAAAAAATATTTAATACATGTCAAAAATGAAAAGCAAGAAATTAAAATATAGCAGATCACTTACAAAGAAAAACAAACACACAAAAAAACCAAAACAAAAAAAAACCAAAACCAAAAACAGAAAAAAAAAAGAAAAAAAAACGAAAAAGAAAACCCAAAAAAGAAAAATAAATATGTGTTACTTGGGAAACTGTATTTTGACTAGAGTAGGAATGTCAAAAACCTTAGCTGACCAGATGACAAAATCTCAAACCCCGTAAAACCATGTTGACGTACCACACAACACTTTTGTGCACTTCAAGTCAGCATATGTCAGTGCTGAGCTAACAGAGGTGGGCTCACTGTCTTTCCTCCATACTCCATTTCATTTCACCAGCATATCTTCCCCCTCTCTTTTGCTGGTAAAAGGAGTGCATGACCAACAACCTGCATTGGGGAATTCCTCTGCTCCTGCTAAAGCTCTGCCCTAGTGCAGTGGAAAATCCTACTCATCAGGTCAGAGATGAGAAGATCATGCTCAGGAAAGATGAAACCCTATATTACTGCACCTTACTTATCAAACTAGATACTTGGAGACAGAGACTCAGCCTTGCTTCCTATTCCCAGGCACCTTTGAGTGATCCATTGAGTTATTTAAATTAGTGTTTGCCATAGGCCTTCCTGTGATCTTACTTGGGCCTAAGAAATTTCTTTCCATGAACTGATTTTCTATGGAAGAAAGCGAGTATTGGTCCCTTGGTTTTATCATAACTTAAGGCATTAGGGCTTTTGCTTTCAATATAAACCCAAACCACAGGGTCTGGGATCTTTACTGTGCAATGAGCTAGACTAAGAATAAGGTGAACTGCATAGAGGCAGGCATACAATCTGCAACATGATACCTCTAGGAAAAAAAAACCCACTTTTCTTCTGTAATATTATTAATAATGTAGCCAAATAGTTTATTGATACCTCTAGGAAAAAAAAAAAACACTCTTCTTCTGTAATATCATTAATAATGTAGCCAAATAGTTTATTTTATATTTAAAAACATTTTTTTCTATTATGTTAAAGCAAATTTTGTGTCTGTGTATGAGTAAGATTGATTTATTTATTACCCTTTGCTATTGATTGAAGGAATAAAAAAGAAACATAACAGTAAAATATGAGACCTACAAGCTCCCAAATTGGCTGCAGCAGAACCTAAGATAAATAAGAACATTTGCATATTTGCAACTTAAAATCTTTTCTGATAAACAGAATGAATGTTTCTGAGCTGTCCATCTGTTTTAAGTAAGACTATTTATACTGCATATGTCTAAATTAACCACAGAAGAAGGTTGATTCTGGTAGTAATCTTGAGTGATGACTTCCTTTTTTTAAGTTGCAATTAGTGAATGAGGTCTTCAATTTAGTCATTCATTCATTAGTACAGTATAATAAATAAAAGAAAGACATAAATTAATGTCTTCAGAGTTACGTGAATAATGAAAAGTCTATTTCCCTACCACAGTTAGATTTTTGATGAGTAGACTAAGATAGTTTTCATCACATCAATGTTACATTGTGCTGCCTGACTAAAAGAATCCATCTCATTTTTGTGGAAGCAGGCATTGTGTTTATTTCAATGAGATTGCAAAAGGTGATATGGAGAGCTAGTTTTGTTTCACATCAGTAGTGTCTTTGCAGTGACAAATGTAGTGCAGAACTCAAAGCTAGGTATTGTGCCAGATTTGCAAGCACTGCACAAAAGATTTGTTGTCCTGTTGCATCAGGTTTCACTCTAGGCAAAATTAGTTTTGCCAAACACTGTATATTATAGCTGAGTAGCAAAAGGGGGCGTTAAAGAGTAAAGTTTAAATTGACTTGTTTTCTTTGTTGTAGAACTGCAGCAAGTCTGTGGAGCATAGCAGTACACAATTAAGCAGATTAGCAGAGAAAGTATACTGGGTCCATATTGCCATTTCCATTAAGACATTCTGAAAGGAGATCACAACATGAGGAAAGGAAAAGGCACATAATTTCTTTACAGAGCGCTTCTTGCATCTTGATCTTGAATTTTACTGCACCTATGGCAGTAAGATATGGCACAGCCCATCTAAACAGAGATTCTGAACTTTTGATAAGTCTAACAATTTTGAATGCTGTTTCTGATCCTTAATAAAACAGGGATAGGTCTCCTGAGCTCTGTGGAAAGAAGTTCCCATGAGTGCAGAAGTCAACTTGGGTTTCTTCCCATTCTTGATATAAACAGGGATGACTACCATTTTGGGCTCTGATAAAATACAACCATCTTTTCATTCTGTCACTAGTTGCCCAGATCATAAAATTATTTATAAATTATGTTTCGTTCCAGTAGCACTTCAGAACTTCCTGGGTTCTAAAAAAGGTACAAATATTTTGAAAAAGCAAGTTCTGCTACATATAACCCTTCTGTGTTCAGCTCTCTCCTAATGTCCACAGATGGTATCTCTTAGGTAAGTCATTTTCCATAGCACGCAATGCCAATTGCCATTGACAAGAGTTGGTTCCAGTTCATATCTTTTTTTCTTTTTGTATTGCCAAAACCAAGGAAACATCTTTTCTCCAAACTGCTGTGAATACATGTGGCGTTTCCATTTTCTCTGCCCCCATGCCACTCCATCAACGCCTTCACACACAAGCTCTTTGGTGTGCAACTATGGTTATTTGGGAATTTTACGGATGCGTCCCCTTGTTGATTTTTCTCCTTGAAATAACTGGGAAAGTTCCATTTTTGGGGGAAAAAGTTAATGCATGTTGTCCATGTTGCATCTTTTCTTGCCAACCCAGCATGAGAGATGAGATTTGTAATGCAATAGGGTACCTGTTGAGTTCAATCTAACCTCATGCATTTGTATGAAGCTCATTTATCTGAAATACTTATTTCAAGAAATTTTTTTGCTGGAGACTAATACAAATTATATTGTCCAAATCTTATTTTACAGATGAAAGTTAAGCATATCAAAAATACCCAAATTTTCAGTTTAATAGGATTAGCCTACCAATTGCTCTGATTTTTCAGTACTTTGGTGCTAACCTTTGCAGATTGCTGACCCCTGCTAAATGATAGATTTTTTTAATCAAATAAAATGACTAATGCATCCTTTCCATGCCATTTCTGTAATTTTTCCAGCACAGAGAAAGCAAAAAGCAGAAAAAGACATGAGCTAGCTGTGCAATGCCTGACTAAACATCAGATTTCAAATTATCAACTTATATTATTTTCTTACAGTACAGTAAAAGCAGGAATAACATTTTTTCATTCAAATTAATGTCACTTTAGGTTGGATTTACTATTAATTTCTTCTGTTTCCTTGTGTACAGACAGACAGAGCAAGAAAAAGAGCAATACCAAAATGGAAAAGAGCAATACCAGAATGAAGAATGGGGTCACAGAATCAAAGAATCACACAATATTCAGAGTTGGAAGGGACCCACGAGGATCATTGAGTCCCACACTTGGTTCTGCACAGGGCATCACCACGAGTCACACCAAGTGCCTGAAAGCATTGTCCAAACACTTCTTGAACTCTGTCAGGCTTGGTGCTGTGCCTACTTCCCTAGGGAGCCTGTTCCAGTGCCCAGCCACCCTCTGGGTGAAGAACGTTTTTCTAATATCCAACCTAAAGCTACTCTGACAGCTTCAGGCCATTCCCTTGGGTCCTGCCACTTGTTGCCAGAGAGAAGAGACCAGTACCTGCCCCTCCACTTCCCCTTGTATGGGAGTTCTATACAGTGATATCTCCCCTCAGTCTTCCCTACTCCAGGCTAAACAAACTAAGTGACTTCAGTCACTCCTAATATGGCTTCCCCTCAAGATCCTTCACCATCTTTGCTGTCCTACTTTGGATGTTCTCTAATAGCTTCATACCTTTCTTGTATTGTGGTGCTCAAAACTACACACAATATTCAATGTGAGGCCGCACCAGTACAGAGCACAGCAGGACAATTACCTCCCTCAGCTGGCTGGTGATGCCGTGTCTGATGCACCTCAGAACATTGTTGGCCCTCCTGGCTGCCAGGGCACACTGTTGACTCATATTCGACTTGTCCTTGAGAAGGTCCCCCAAGGTCCCTTTCTGCGGCACTACTTTTCAGCATCTGGTTTCCCAGTCTGTATGGACATCCAGGATTGCCCTGTCCAGAGTTGATTGTAACAAGGCATCTGGAAGCTTTTGTAGTTACTAGATTCTCTCTTTTTGCCTGAATACTGAAAGTAATCAGGAACAGAAGGAGACTAGAGGATAAGAGAGTAGTCGCCTGCTGTCTCACTCTGCAAACAGCAATGGGTAGATGACCAAGCCAGCTTTTAATCTATTTAAAATTGAAAACTGTGGCCACAGCAAACTCCATGAAAACTAATTCTCCTCTCTGAGGCAGAGGCACTCACTTTCCAGCCTTAACACAGAAGGTGGATCAGGGAGGATTTGGATGCTGGGTTGTTCCTAGACTGGATTACTTTGTTGACATTCCCTTGGTTTGCCTTTGTAAAAACCTCACTCAGGACAGGTGTTTTAGAGTTTCCTCAGAGACATTTATTCTTTCCCAAGGTAAAATTTCCGTTTAAGTAAATTAGGTAAAGTCTAAATCAAAACTTTAAGTTTACCATAAAGTACATATACGTGAAGAATGGCTTTGCAACAGCTTTTCCTTTAGGCAGTCTGTGTGCCATGATCACTAGGGAGTGTGAGAAAGCTGCATGTGAACAACTGAGTAGTATTTTCAGAATGGATTTATTTCCTGGTTCTCACTGAGTAACCATTTATAAAACTGAAGCAAACCTCAATTTACTTCATAGTTTTTACTGAGTCCTTGCTTACGATAACCTTCATTATTCACTACAATTTAACATCTCAGAACACGTCAGGAGGAAATACATCTGGACTGAGAAACTACTGACTGCATTTCTTCTTCTCTGATAGGAAAATATGTACTTTGAGAACTATCAAAGCACTGTTACTCTGGAGTGACAGCTAAAGGAAGAATAACTGAAGTAGATCCAGAGGACATTTGCCAAGAAAATGCACATCCTTCCTGGTTTGTAAATTTTGAGCACCTTAAGCACTTGGCAAAATGCTTTTAAGCTAGACCAGGCAACATTCCAGCTGCAAAATAAGAACTTTAAAGAGGTTTGATTAGTTTGCCATTCAGGCTTGTATTATATAATTATGTTTTCTTTTGCCTGTTTGATTAAAGAAATAAGTAAAACACTTCAGCATCAGAGACATTAATATCCAATGTGCTGATCCTGTTGGGAACTTAAGACTTCCTTCCATACAGACAGTGATACAATCACTTAGTAGATGTGAAACAGCATCTTTGTCTTTGGGGGTCACACTGTAGGTAATGACAGGGAAAGCAAAGCTGTTTTGCCATGGCAAGTTCACTGGGTAAAAGAGGCTGAGTCATCTCTGCAGACAGTCAGAAAGCAGAGGTATATTTCCAAAAGATCTCTTTGTTCTGAAAGATTTGTGCCACATTTTTTTCACAGTGGGCTGAAAAAATTAAGTGAAAGTAATTAACTCAAGACAAATAAGGAGATTGTAGTCAACGCAGAGGCCTGTGACATCAATAAATTATAAGTGGACTAATCAGGATATAATTAACATTAGCTGCACTATAAAGTATTAAACTGTTAAATGTTATAATTAAAACAGTATGTATTTATATAACAATGTGATGGCATAACCAGACAAAATTTTACTTAAATGTGTGAGTAATACAATCACCAAAGAAGTAAACAAAGCTAGGTCTTGTTGCACATAAAAGGCATCCTGACAACGAAAGCTGCCAGAGAGAGAACAAGATAAGCATGAGGGACATCCTTCCATACCCTTCGACACTAACTATATGGCACCTGCTCCATGGTATTATATCCTCACATTTAATTTAGAAAGGGATTGTCAAAAGACAGAGAGTTTTGTATGTCTTGGTGATGATTAATATTAAAATCTGACCACTGACAAATCTCTTACTAATGAACAAATTGAGTAAAAGTTTATTTTTACAGTCTAAAGCTGGTTTGATTTGCCAACTCTTCTAAATGGTTATATCACAATGGTTCTCTCTCTCTTTCTCTCTCTCTCTATATATATATATGAACATATATGCAATATTTACATATATATGCTAGGTAGGAATAAGATATTGTGCCATTTTCCCATAATAAGATAATTTATACATAATATCCACAGCCGTTTGGTAGCATTTGGTATAAACACAGCATCATTGGCAAAGAAAGACTTTCACACTCTTGTAAGCTGCAATACCTTATTCTTAAATCCAAGAGTAGAATTTAAACTACAATGGTATTACCAGTTCTAAATTGGAAAACATAACTGAACAGTATTAACAATTTTTTTTCCTTAAAGAGCATTCAGAAAAAGCCTAATTACCTCTGCCTATCCTTCATAGCACTGTCAGAAACAAAACAATCCCCCTTTTCAGCCACCCAGAATTCAAACCAGGTACCTCACGTAACTTAGGAGCATTCTCTAATTTACTTTCATTTTTATTCAGGAACTACTTAATGCAAATTGCAATACCTAGTTGCTTCATTACTAGATTAGAGATGCAGGCTCTCACTACCATTATTCTGCCTGACGCCATGAATCTTGAAGAGCCTTTCATGCCCTTTACACAGCAGTAGTACAGCTGCTGCTGTGAAACAGCCTGAATATTCCGAGCTCTCCACAACCACAGGAATTCGTTTTGGGAAGTGTGAGCTCAAACTCATTCCAACTCAGGTAAGCATAAGCCCCCGGGCACATGCTATGGATACAATGTTTGGTTTGTTGATTTTTTTCCAGCAGTTTTAAAAAGAGTTATAACAACATTGAGTGGGAAATCTGCACGTGGGCTAGTGCCAAATCTGTTTTGGATCGACTAGTGGGGACTTTGATGGACCTCCATCTGCTTTCCTGTGTAGTTGAGAAGGAAGAGGATGTGGCAAACAATTCTAAGTAGGCAGCATGCATAATGAGAACAAACAATACAGCAAAATTTCAAGGCAAGCAGAAGCACACTGATGAAGGGGTGGGTTTGGGTTTCACATCTAAACTGTGGATTATACTAGGTTTCTTAACTCCCTCTAAGATTATGTTTTTAAAATTTCTTTTGCTATAGAGAAAGAGGATGAGTGTCTTTGCCACAGAGTAGGCTAGGATTTACACAGTTTTATCAATCTTTGATCTTGCAGACTGTTACACACTAGCTTAAGTATTATTTACCTGAGTAAAACTACTTGAAACTGACACCTGTAAAGAATAGCTTGAAGTGAACAAAATTATTTATAGAGATAGATGAATCTTTTAAGTTTGGGGGTTTTTTTAAAAAGTATGCAAGCTAGAAAAGCAGAATGATATGTAAACAACTCATTAGTCAAAGAACCATCATAAAACTGAACCTCTGCCTCACACAGCACTTGAATGAAACTGCATTCCCTAACTACTGTTTTCTAAAATATACATAAATTTCACATGTATTTCAGTATAAATATTTAAACCATTTGATGGATATCTCCATCTGTTTGAAGCATGCTAGGTTTCTGTTTCTATTCTGGTACCAAAGATTGCGGCTGAAATGTTTTTAAGCTGTGTTGCATTTAGGCCTAAAAATGTTATATCACTTCATTTAGATTTAGGGCATGAAATATGTTATGACAATTTAAAAGGTCAAAGTTGTTCTTAAACTTCTTTAAATTGCTATGTGCACAATACAGAGAATTTCATATTGAGATGCAGGTTTCCACAATGATGTCACAATGCCCTGATCTATAATAAGCTTGAAATAAGTGTAACACTAGCAAGACTGTTGCAGATTTGAACACTTAAATAAAGAGCTTCACCTGTGGTTGTTGTATTTTGGTGCCAAACCTTCAGAGATTAGGAATTTACTTGAAATACGTGTAACACTAGCATGACTGTTGCAGATTTGAACATTTAAAAAAAGAGCTTCACCTGTGGGTGTTGTATTCTAGTGCCAAACCTTCAGAGATTAGGAATTTATAAATCATATTTTGGGTTTCCATTGAGTTGTGACCACTCCTCTGTATCTTAAGTCTTCACTTTCAATTCTAAATCATATAATCATAAGAATGGTTTGGGTTAAAGGGAATTTAAAGGGTGAGGAGGGGGTTGACAGGGCAGCTTTTGGTGGGTAACCATCATTCAGTCAGCATCAGGCTACCACACAAAGATATTCAAAATCACCATCTAAAGTCAACAATGGCAGTATTCATAATCAACCTGCTAGAAGACAAGATAAGCATCTGCCAGCCGGAAATATCATCGTTGAGGAGAAGGCAGTTGCCTTCTTAGAGTGAACATTCAAGCTTGGTTGTTCCAAGTCCCTTAATGTTGTATCTCAGTATTGACCATGCAGCTTTCTGAAGGAGATGTGGATTATTTAATAACACTGGTCTTTCACTGAGGTATAAAAATGTTTTCCTCTGTCTTATTTAAACCAAGCAGAGTTGGTTTGAACATATAATTTACACATGAACTCAAAACAGCAGAGGAACTGTAGAGAAAGGATCTGAAATCTTGCTTTATAACCAAAAACGTTTGGTTAATCAACATCACAGAAAGGTGGTGAAACAAATGAGTAGAATCGGAAGTCTGGTAAAATAGAAATAGTTTATTCAGGAAGCACAAGCAGGAAAAAAGGAAACCAGTATTACACTGTAGATCAAGAATTCTTTGAAGTAACTCTCTGAAGCTGAGAAAGAGGTAACAGGCAAATTTGTTGCATTTCTCCAGGTGAAGATAAAAGGAGAAAGAACAAAAGAAATGTCTTTATTAAAAAGAAATGGCAGATGAAATTTTTGAGCAGGCAATAACAACCAAAGGAAGATAGTAATATGGGACTAAGTACTTAATTATTTATAGGAAAATAGTATGTAGGGCACAGTCCTACAAAATGTGTGGAGGAGGATGTTACATAGGGCAAGTTAGAGTGGTTCAAATGTGCAGAGAATTATGTAATTCATCCTGGAGTACCTGATAAGTGAAAGATACCATCTCACACTTATTTGTGAAGAAATAGTTAGGGTTGCTATTCAGGAAGTTTACCCTCCCAAAAGAAACTGTATCAATGGAATAAAAGTATGACCAATGAATTATAGATGTATTGCTTAAACTTGCCTTCTCAGTTTATTGAGTAATCAATTTATAGGCAACTGAATGACAATAGCAAAGAACATATACTGTTTCACTGTTATATCATTTTAGCTATATAACAGGCTTAGAAGTTAAGGATGAAGTAAAACTTGTGATATGTTTTTACCTCAGAAAACCTTCTGGCACTAGTCACATGGCATTTGGAAATTATGAAGATCAGGTTAGAAACTATGGCAATAAGGCAAACTCCCAAGTCAGTATGTACTCTTAGAGGAGACAGTAACGGTTCAGCGATGAGCTGAGATGTTTCACCTGGATGCCTGTAGTGATCTGGCTTGGTCCAAGTTCTAATTGATATTTTCATTACTGCAGACACTAATGTATGTTTCTTTTTATGCCTCACATTTACCACTTTCATAATGACCTTTGTGAGTGGAATGTCCACAGGACAGTAAGAGGCTACAGAAAGGCCCCAGAAGGCAGAGTTTTCTGGGTGTGCGACCAATCTTCTCTTAATCACTGCAAATCAGGATTCAAATTAGTTGTTATAAATATTGTAGTGAGATCAATTATACACATGATCCTGCTTGATTTTTGTGTCTGCTCTGTACTGAAGAAAGAACACAGCAAGGCAATAGTTGCCTGCATCTCTCTGAAAAGATGTGGGGAATTTTTGTTGCGAGTAGTGCTGTGCAACTGCAGATTTTATTCAGTTCTTCACTCTGTTAATGATAACACACCACCATGGCTTCCCGAAGTTCTGCCCTTGGCACTGTAAAAGAGCCCACAAGACCAATTTAGATTTCTAAATCCCAAGAACAATGGCTGGCCCCTGGATGAGCTAGGGGGAAGATCATTGCCACTGGGTTTATTAATGCCGGTTAGCTGGTATGGCCTACTGATTGCCACAGAACTCTGTCTTCAGGTTCAGGGTAGGAATCTTAAATTCTTCTTCCTGTGTCAGCCATTTCCTTTTTCTTTCATTCCACATTTAATTTCAATGTTATTCTCACTGGATTCTTAAGAGATTTGTGAATCTATTCCTGCTAACCAGAAACCTTATATCTCCACAGAATTAAACTTGATGCTTTACACAGTAGTAAATTGTTCTTTACTCCTTCTGTGATGACAGTTTTTCTGAAGGCTATTTCTTCTGGTAGGAAGTAGACAATTTTCATGGTGATTATCAATCCCTCTTACATTTTTTTCCTTAATGAATAAGACCTCTGTCACAATTTATCCCAAGTTCTACCTAAGGTGAAAGAAACTGACTTTGTACTAATCCAAACCGGATGGAATCTGGGTATTATTTTTTTTTCCTTAGTTTTACATTTCTGAGCTCAAGTTATTGTTTTTTTCTGCATACGCTTAATCTTCCGTGTCATTGTAAAAAGAATCCAACTTTTTTTTTATAGTGTCTGATATCTAAAAGGCTTGTACCAAAATTGTACTTCTGTGAAGTTAAAAATCAACAGAGACTTTTTTTCAAAACAGAAATAAGACACTGGAGATTTTCCTCATGCTTTTTGGACTGAATGAATAGATTTCGATTAATATCCAATAGTATAGCCCATGAATTTAACGGTAAAGGTCAATAGGGCAGAACGTATCTTGCTAAAGAGGATCAATGCATATACCTTCCACGTAAAAAGTTTTTTAATTAAGGAGCACAACAAAAATTCATGAAATTTGTCTGAAATGCAGCAAGAAGAGGCTGTAAGAAAAGATTCCCATAAAGCCCAGCCATCCAAAGATGCAACAAACAAGCAATAAGCTACAGCCTGTCAACAGCACAGAGTTTCTGTATTATTTTTTAGATAAAACCTCTGCTTTGGCAAGTCTGTATTCTACTCCTTCTTTGTCAGCAAAGGGTTTATGCCTCATTACAGGTATTAAATAGCAGGAATTACCTCCTACTGGAAAGGAGCTGACTGTTCTGAAAAACCTCAGTGGTTGTTTGGATCAATAACTTGAGATTTCTGCACAAAGAGAATCTGGATCAGGGGCTGCATTAAAATATCATAGTGGATCTGCCTTTATTGATCAAAGTATGTGCCACCAGAGCCAATATTACATTGCTTTGCTGAGATATCTCTCTTAACATGTTTTCCATAGAATTCTTTCTAAACTTAGAAAAAGAAACAAAAAGAAAAAGAAAGAAAAATAAAAAGAAAAAAGAAATAAACCTACACTGCACCTCCATACATGGACAAGCATTCAAAGCAAAAAAGTAACTGGGAATTTTAAAGATATTTTATCCACAAACATATTATTTACTTATCCTTATTCACATCTGTAATGCCCCAGCCTGCTTGGTGTGTTTAAGGGAAGGTAATTTTGAATTACTCTGGGCAGTGCATGGGAGAAAGAACAAAATTCTCAGGAGGTTTAACAAGAAAAAAGTTTTCCTTGTAAACTTTGGGTAGTCCAGGTGAAATAAGACACTTAGAAAAACCTAACTCAGTAAACTTCAAAGCATCCAGACACACTGCAAACTTTATTTTAGCATGTGTTAAAGAACAAAGCCCTTAGCCAATGTTGAACATAGCACTTAGAGAGTCATTGCTTACAGTATATATATTGAGAAGTAGAAGAAAAAAAAGAAAAAGACAGATAAGAAAGAGAGTAAAATACTAACCCCCTGTGGATCCAGCTTGGTCTCAGCAGCTTTGGATCCAGGGTAGCAGAATGCACCAGGCAGCACATGCCTTGCCATACCTTTATTGGTTTCCTTTGCCAAGGGCCCTCCCCAACATGAGGTCAGACTTGCACCTGAACCTGCTGAGCCAGAGTGCTCCCAGCACCCATTTTGGGCTTACAACAAGGCCATGTGGTCGACCAATGCCCCTACAGTGCAGACCAGTAATGACCCTTTAAATGCACATGCACTGAACAGTGCAGGGCAAGAAGGCTCAAGGAGGTTTGGGAGTGGAGCAGCCACTGCCCCATCTATGCAGAGCTCACCCTGTTCCCGCACTGCTTTCCCACCCGGTTGTTTTGAGTCAGGCAGTCTTTCCTTCAGTTTCTGATACCTTGCTCAAGATCTTAGACACTTGAAACTTTTCTGAGTTGAAACTGAGGAATGTACATAATGCACTGTCCCATATACGCAAATGTTAGATTAATGAGAAGAAAAGATGGAGAAAAAAATTCACCTGGACTTCTAGAAATTATTAGCAGAATCGTTGTTACAGTGTGGGACACTTTGTTTGCTCTACTTGCCAATACTGAAACCTTGCCAAAATACTGTGCCTAGGTTGGTTGGTAAGAATGTAGAGACTGACAGCAGAGGGAACTAAAACAATGTGCAGCAATGTAAGATATTTGATATACTGTCCTGTAAAGACTGATTTAAAGATCAAGTTTTAGTTGGTCAAAAAAATAATAAAAATTAAAAAGACATTAAAAGAGGACACAAGTTTCCCTAGCAGGAAGATTACTAAAAATGGTCAGTCAGATTTTCTCGGTTGGTTGGTTGGTTGGTTAAAGAGAGGACTGGGAGTATATAATTACCATAGATGATCCATTATTAAGAGGCGTTTTCATAGAATCATAGAATCCTAGAATGCTAAGGGTTGGAAGGGACCTTAAATATCTCAACACCCCTGCCATGGGTGAGATCACCTCCCACTGCACTAGCTTGCTCAAGGCTTTATCCAACCTGGCCTTGAACACTCCAGGGTTGGAGCATCCACAACCCCCCTGGGCAACTTGCATATAAACTGCAAAGCTAATTGTAAACAGGAATAAAACTTCTCTTGGTAAGTTTATAAAATATTTTTCACTTCAGATTTCTAGCCAAACAGCTTTCAGAATGTGGGTTCAAATACATTTATTTTCCTTAATATAGGACAGAATGATTGGACCTCCTCAGAACCCTTTTTAGAAGTCTTTTAGATTTTTCTTTCTTCTGAGCCTGTGTGAAAACTCCATGTTGTGCCACAGTCAGGTCATCATTAAAAAAATGGTTTTAAACTTAATTCTTAGGACTCTCTCGTACTGCAAGAGCATTTAGATCGTAACATTGATAATCCGGAGTCAGAGACGTTTTAAGACTGTTTGCAAGGGCAAAAAAATTCCTCAAACAAAATAGTTATTAATAGTTTCTTGCAGATATTCCATGATTTTACTATCCCCAAATCAACAATAGTATTGATCCTGTCTGCCTTTTGATATGAGGAAGCTAGATTCTTTTCATTTCCCTTTTTTTTAAGATTGGCTTTGTTCATTTCCAAGATACTCAGCATGGTTTTTCCTGTGAAAAGACAGATATTTCTTTTTTGCACAAGGTATCACACTGTATCAGGCATCCATCTCAAACAAGTAGCCTTTGAAGTCAATTTTTGTTACTGCTAGATCTTTCCAGTCTTTCTTTTTAAATGGAGAGTCAATAGAAAAAAAAAATAATTTCTTCCTTTTATTATTATTCTCACAGTCTTCTAAAACATCATATCTATCTAAACAATTCTATTGCTGGGATTAAAATATTTCTCTATACAGGATCAGAACTGATGATAATTTCTAGAAGCCAGAAGCCATGCTTAAATCTCAAAAATAATAATTTTAACAACACATACACAATTCTTTGTCATTCTCTAGTGATTGTGACCTGTACTGCTCTGCATGCAGACAGATTTTGTACCCCTCTGTTGATGTTGCTGAACAGAAAACTTTAAACAAGATTTGTGTTTTCCTGAAAGGGTATCACCTTCATCCAGAGGAAGTAACTGAACTAGGGTGGAGATTCAGATATTTCAGTCATAATATTCCTGGCAGTAATGAAAACCTTCGCTGCTGCTGACTCTTTTTTCCTTTTTTCCCTAGGTTTTAAAAAGCTAGTTACAAATTAGGTTTTAAAAAGCTAGTTACAAATTTTGCACAATTTAATGTACTGTATCAGAAAATCCAGCATGCAAACATGTTTTGGACAGTTTTAAGACTAGAATATGAAAAAACATTGATATTTTGGAAAATAACCATATTTTCACTCAGTAATAAAATCTTTTCCTAATCACCTGTACCATATGCAGCATTTATAAAATGCAGGTGAGTTTGTTGGGCTTGAGTTATTATATAAAACCATCTTTAGGAAGTTGGAAACTATTTCAAACACTTTTAAATCTCAGGATATTGAGATAACACTCTGGTAGGGAATGTGCTTCAGGATGCCACTGTGATCAGACAGATGAAGGCAGAATCTTGAGAATTTTTTAAAATTTAGAGTTTGGAGGAAGAGAAGAAATAACAGAAAAACTTTCAAGTTCCAGTTCCTTCTAGTGATCATTAAATGATGTTGACTTGCCTGGAATTTGTTTAGCTATATTGCCAAAAAATATTTTGGAAACAAATCGTTAATAATTCGTTACGGACACCTCTGAAAGTTAACTTTGAATTATCAGCAGATAGAGTGTCATGCTTCAAGTAACTTGAATCTGGCATATATTCTTTTTTTCTTTTTTCAAATAATTTTTATGGAGTTTAATTTCTAGCCATAAAACAATCAAGCAGGAAATAATTCATTCCTTTTTCAAACAGTGTAATAATCAGCAGCCATCAGAAATGCAACAATATTTCCATGGATTATGGCATGGAGAAAAACATACCATTTTCATTTAAACCTTTGATTTTCTCAAATGAAAGAGAAGTTAACATATTATACTACCAAGATGTTGTAGTTTAGCTCTGGGTAAATCTCCAATTGTAATTTAATTTATTATTTTATTATGATATTTTGATTTATCTTGCTTGACTTGATCAACTTTTGTTGCTTCTCTTACTCAGTTTTAGCTGGTATAAGTGAGGAAAAAAAAACCCCCAGAGTTGTTAGAAGCTGTTCTGTAGTTGACTTAGTGATGTACTTTGCTGGAGAAACTTCTTTTGTATAAATGCTGTTTACTGCCACAGTTACATCTAGAACTTCATAAAAACATCTCAGTCCACCATTACATGATCAAGTACTCTCTCTGCTCACAATCACTTGTGTTTAGGGAAATGACCCGGTAAAAATAGCATTTATTCCACCACGGAGCATGTCAATACTTACACCACCCAGTAGGAAATTAGCAATGTCCAAATAAAAAAGCATAGAATATAGAAAATTAGAATTTTGGAGAATAAATTTAATCTGGAAATAAATACATTTTCATTTCAAGAAAATGTGACAGAAGGCCTTTGCACAGAGGTATAAAGTATGAAATGTCTACATATATGTTCTGAGTTATAATGAGGTACATATATAATTAATATCATATTGTATCATTAATATATATATATCTTCAGTGTGCTTACAGCCACTTCCAGATATTTAAGAAAATACTCTGTCTTTAATAATACACAGAGCAGCTAAATTTTTTTGTTCCATTCAATGAACTTTCAGGTTTATTAATTGTTAGGTGTCCATATATGTTAAATGCAAGGCAAGAAGGCTTAACTTTTACCCATCAATTCCTAAATGTTGAAATCAGGCTGCAGCTAGTGGTCTAATCATAATAATTATGGAGCAGCATAGCTTTGAACTCCTCAAGATTTACTGTGACAGGTAGAGTTTAATTCGGTAATGAACTTCTACCGAAAGATAGTTGGTGTTTCACTATGAGAGACAGTGCTTGACAGTGTGAAGTGTTCTTTGGTCTTTAAATATAATTACATTTTTTAAACCTTAGTATTTTATACAGATGCATGTGAAGACAATATTAGATTTTGTGAGTAGAGTTGAGTTTATAATTAGAAATTTGTTCTTTTGGCCTAGGACAAAAGCTGAAGACTGAACTCCATTCTGAGCTTGCCCCTGAAATATCTGAAAATCACAGCTACTGTAAACATTTGTATTTTAGTATAGCTTAGCTACTACTTCATGTTTGACATAATATGTGCAAGTTAGACTCTCTTTTCAATTTATGCCACTCTGATTTCCTTCGTTTTCTAGAAATACACTTGATTTCATAGTAAAAAACTGTTTTCTCACTACTAAAGATGCAATACATCAAGATAATGACAGGTACAAGCATAAGTCATCACATTCTCTCAGCACATAATACATCCATCAGAGTGTGATTTTTATCACATGATTTTACAGTTTTTCATTTCTTCCCTAAAAAGGACAAGACAGAATCATAAAGTACTTTCAGCAAGTGCTGATGAGGAAGTCAAGATATGGGAAAAGAATGTTTTGTCATCAAATGTCTTGCTATTTTCTTTATACATTTAAATAATCAAATCTGATTTAATACCTTGAATATTTTTTTCCAATTGACTGCTGCTTAACTGTGGGGATATTTAATCAGTTTTTGCTGACATTCTGTCTGCTTTTATTTACTCAGTGAGTTGCTTATTTCTTCATTACTCATAAAATTTTGTTTTTTCTCATAGAATCATAGAATCAACGGGGTTGGAAGAGACCTCAAAGATCATCAAGTCCAACCCTACTAGACCATGGCACTAAGTGCCACATCCAGTCTCATCTTGAAAACCTCCAGGGATGGTGAATCCACCACCTCCCCGGGCAGCACATTCCAATGCCTGATAACTCTCTCTGTGAAAAATAGCACTTCCTAATATCCAACCTAACCCTCCCCTGGCAGAGCTTGAGTCTATGCCCTCTTGTCCTACTGCTGGTTGCCTGGGAGAAGAGACCAACTCCCACCTGACTACAACCTTCTTTCAGGGAGTTGTAGAGGGTGATAAGGTCTCCCCTGAGCCTCCTCTTCTCCAGGCTAAACAACCCCAGCTCCCTCAGCTTCTCCTCAGTGCCCTTGTGCTCGAGTCCCTTCACCAGCCTCGTTGCTCTTCTCTGGACCCGCTCCAGCAACTCAACAAGCTTCCTGATCCGAGGGACCCAGAACTGTACACAGTACTCAAGATGTGGCCTCACCAGCACAGAGTCCAGGGGCAGAATCACCTCCCTGGTCCTGCTGACCACACTGTTCCTGATCCAGGCCAGGATGCCATTGGCCTTCTTGGCCACCTGAGCACACTGCTGGCTCATGTTCAGCTTCCTGTCTATCCAAACTCCCAGGTCCCTTTCTGCCTGGCTGCTCTCCAGCCACTCTGTCCCCAGCCTGTAGTGCTGCATGGGATTGTTATGGCCAAAGTGCAGGACCAGCACTTGGCCTTGTTAAATGTCATCCTGTTGGAATCAGCCCATCTCTCCAGCCTATCCAGGTCCCTCCTTGCTTTGTTTTCCATCTCTCTATAAGTACACATTTCATAGTCTATTGTTAGTTTTTATTTATCAGAAAATTTTAAAATATGAGGCTGCAGGTAAAATCACTTGTGTAAGCAGGTAGTCTAATGCTGTAGTTAGAGCAACTTCAGCTCACTTCATTTGAAGTGAAATCAATCATTCTGACACCTTGAAAATCCTCAGTATTTCACTTTATTTTCTTTCCTAAAGATACAAGGATGCTCTTTGGTTTTCCCACCTGCTGTAAGTGCATTATTTCTTTCCATCAAATTTCATTTTTACAAGAGCATATGTCTACATTTTACCTATATTCATACATTAGATTTTTATTGCCCCATAGTCAAATTTACTCTTCATAGATTTGGAATTCACCTCTGAATTTTTCTCTTTGCATTAATAGACCATTACTCTAACTGCTGATTTCTTTAGCTGTCTGTGGTCAAAAAACCCACCAAAATTGTGCATTTGTTATGTCAATTTATATGATGAGTTTTTGATGATCGAAACTGATATTTGCTTATGCCTTATTCATATATTTCCTTAGGTTTCTACACATTTATAGGTGCCAGCGTGCCTTGTGCTTCCATTTTTCATATGCATTTTTTCATAGCATAAAGCCAATCAGCAATTTTATTATGCTTTGGAAGAAAGTTTCAAAGGAAGAATATCCTCTGCTCTTTAGATATTTGGATGCTTCAAGTCAGCCTTTAATTATATCTCATGTGGAAAATTAGCTTCAGATCCACATCTGAGAAAAAAAAGAACAAAAATTTGCCTGCTCCCAGATATGAAACACATCTACAACACACACATTTAATACATAAAAATGCACTCTAAAGCCAGAACTTAAATTCTATAAGGCCTGTTTGGTCTGCCAACAGTTGAAACTCCCTAGATAACACAGCTTCAATGGCTCATTAGCCTGTGTGGGCACTCGCTTGAAACCAGAACTGAAGGAACCTGTCCAGGTCCTGAAGTGTGAAGTCTCCTTTGCACTTCTAGCACATTCATTTCATAAAGCATCAACCATAGGAAAGTTGCCATGGAGCAATACTTTGCTATATAAAAGGAGGATGTGATACATTTGGGGAGATTTACCATTCTGAACAGCATGATCCATAAGCACTGATCCATAACTCCTTGTGAGCCTTCAGAAAGAGAAAGCACTGAGAAACTAGTAAGGCGAACTTTGCACTTAGCTTTGCAGGACTCTGTTTGTTGTGCAGTGCAGAAGCAAATGTTCATCCCAGAAAATGCAGAATATATTGTAAAATCAGAAATATTTTGTTGGGTTTTTTGGTGTTTTTTTTTTTTGTGGAGTTGTTTTTGTGGGTTTTTTGCATCTGAAACCTGTTTTACAGAGGCAGGAAAGATATAACACAGCATAGAATAGTGGCCAGTGTACAAACTGTGTTCCCCTGTTATTGCAATGACTGAGATTTCCAGCATCCAATAAGTGTTTTGCAAAAAAATATGAAGAGACAAATCAAATATGAAATACACCTTTCTTTCCTTTCCTGCTTGAGAACCCGTGAATTCTTTAAAACTGAGAGCTACCAAGGGTTCTTAATAGCTGAGTGCCCTTGCTTACTAAAACTGACCTGTAAGAATATTGAAACAAAAAATATTTTTCAATTGTGCTAGCTGAACTTTTTATGCCATGCAGTAAAACACAAGATTTAACCCTTCTAGTAATAAAGTGAGAAGCCTGTTAGGATTATTGCTTTGTGTTACAATAAGAGTGGAAAACTAATGAGCTAAAACAGCACTCAGCTACCTCTGACATCCCACTCTGCAGGATTTCAGCTATGCACACCATGAAGAGGGGTAGGGCCAGGTCCTACAGGTCTTTTGTGTTGTTGCCACACAGGCTTCGGAGGCAGTCATTCCTCCAGGCTGCATTGCAGCATGCCTGTGTGCTGTGGGAGCAGCAGCAGCACACCACAGCAGCAGCCTGTGTGCTCTGCCTGTCCTTTACCACCCAACATTGCCCATAGCCCAGCAGCAATGAGAAGCTCAGGGAATCCAAGGAAATGGATCTGTTGGGCAATCGGGCCAGCAGCCAACCATGAGGCTGCTATTTGGGCAGGGGCCAGGGTAAAATACCATAGAGAGATCTGCTGTGTGCCTTCATTTTTAATTCAGAAAAATCACTGGCACAGGTGCACTTGTCATTGTCCTTCATGGTGTCCCTTAAAAAAAGATAGATTAGTCTAGAGGCAAAGACATGAAACACTACATCATAATAATTGTTCCATAATTCAGTGACCAGGATGAGATAGAGCATATTGTTAAACATTTACACATACCAGATGGAAAGTTTAACTTACCCATTCCTGTCTCAGAGTACCTAGAACTCTCATTATTTTGTCAAATGCACATATTAAAATATCTCCTTGAAGCAGCTGAGATTGAGTACATGTTACATTAAAAGAATTAACAGAATGATTTTGATAAATGATTGGTGTGAAATCTGGGTGCCATGAAAGCTGCTGGGAGTTTCAGTTTTTATTACACAAGTATAGAGGCAATCCTTTCTGAGATTTGCTGGTATAGTGGATTCAGCCTAACTGATGGTCAAACACCCACCAAGCTGCTTGTTCACCCACAGTTGAACAGGGAAAGAAAATAGGAAGAACAGGAATGAGAAAGCTCATAAGTCAAGCTAAAGACTGTAAAATTGTTTACCAAATGCCATTGTGGGAAAAACAAATTCCTCTCACGGAAAATTGATTTAATTTGTTGCCAAATAAAGTAAATATTAAATTACTAATCTGACTAGTGAGAAACAAAACAACAAACAAATAAGACCTTTCTTTCCCCATTTCCCAGGCTTTATTCTTTTTTGTTCCCCCTTCACCCTTGTTACTGACACACTTTCAGCCCCTTCAGCGAAGATATGGGCAGAGTAAAGGTGGGAATAGGGAGTTAAGATCAGGACATGGTTGTTTCTCTGTGAGAACTGCCCAGCTGTGACAGTTCTGAGTCTTTATGCAATAGCATTTATAAATTAAATCTGTGTGAGATCTGTCTGTGCATAAATATACACGTACTCAAATATGTTTGAAAGTTTTATGATTAAAATTATTTCACAGAATCACAGAATATTAAGAACTGAAAGGGACCCGCAAGGGTCACTGAGTCCAACTCTTGGCACTGCACACCAAGTGCCTGAAAGCATTGTCCAAACACTTCTTGAACTCTGTCAGGCTTGGTGCTGTGACCACTTCCCTGGGGAGCCTGTTCCAGTGCCCGGCCACCCTCTGTGCAAGAATCTTTTTCCAATATCTAACCTAAACCTCCACTGGCACAACATCAGGCCATTCCCTCGGGTCCTGCCACTGGTTGCCAGAGAGAAGAGATCAGTGCCTGCCCCTCTGCTTCCCTGCATTCCCGTATGCAGGAATGAGGTCTCCCCTCAGTCTCCTCTTCTCCAGGCTGAACAAACTAAGTGACCTCAGCTGCTTCTCTTATGGCTTCCCCGCAAGGCCCCACACCAATTTCATTGCCCTCCTTTGGACATTCTCTAATAACTTTATATCTTTCCTGTATTGTGATGCCCCAAACTGCACACAATATTCAAGGTGAGGCCACACCAGTGCAGAGTAGAGCAGGACAATCACTCCCTGAGCTGGCTGGTCATGCTGTGCCTGATGCACCCCAGGACATGGTTGGCCCTCCTGGCTGCCAGGGCACACTGATGACTCATATTCAACTTGCCATCAACCAGGACCATCAGGTCACTTTCCACAGCAACATTTTCCAGCATCTCATTCCCCAGTTTGTACACAGAGCCAGAGTTGCCCTGACCCAGGGGCAGAATCCAGCACTTGCCCTTGTTAGACTTCATACAGTTGGCGACTGCCCAGACCTCTAATTTGTCAGGGTCTCTCTGCAAGACCTCTCTGCCTTCAAGGGAGTCAACAGCTCCTCTCAATTTTGTATCATCTATATAGCCTGTCAAGTCCTGCATCCAAGTCATTTACGAAGATGTTTAAGAGCCTAAGATGGAGCCCTGTGGACTCCCATATTTAAATGAGAACTATTTATTTTGTCTTCTAGAGGCTGAATTCTTCTCCACACCCTGAATCTCAATGAGCAGTCCTCACAGCTGTTTTTACTAAGCCTGAAGTGGTTTGTTAACCCTGCACAGATATGGGTTCTAGGCCAGACAGCGTGAGCTAGACATTCATTCTGCTTGTAAGCTTCAGGTTTTTAGTTCAGACCAGTTCTCAGCCTGACAAATCTTTCCTTGCTTAGAGATATTTCTCAGTCCCTAAAGAAAAAAAACAAGCTCTGTGCTTAGATCATACAAATCAAGGTATTTTTTTATCAAACACATTCATTTCTTGCTGACATAAATCTGGTAAAAAATGCCTATTTCAGAAGGTTATCTTAGTGAAATACTTAATTAGACAGATCTGACCCTAATGTTGCCTATATCCCCACCATATACATCATTTCTGAATTAAGGATCTGCTATCCCTGAGAGACAAGTTAGATGCAGTTAGCTCATCTGTATTTCAGTTATCCTGTTTAAATTCTCTAATAACTAAACTCAACAATAAAATAAGACATGTATTTAATTGGCACAACAAAGAGCTTAGGATAAGCTGACACAAATTCTGTGCTTATGCCAAAGCAAAGGAGACTCAAGTGTTATGTGCAAATCCTGTTCTGCATCCTGCACATGAAATTCAAACTTTTTCTCGGTCTGGATATTTTATCTAGATGAGTGCTCTGTCTCCTAGGAGTTAGCAAAAGCATTGCTTTGGAAATGACACTTCCTTTCGCTCACAAATTCAAATATTTTACAAGAAGTTAAACTGTTCCCAGTAATCAGCACCTCTTGTTGACTTCCTGGAAGCTGATTATTTGTTCAAGGAGCATTTTTAGTATGCCATATCTTTTTTTTCTTTTTAATATCTCTACTTGTCAATGCTCTTTTTCTTCTTAGCACTCTTTTCTGATCCTCTTTTTGTTTTCCTGCATCAGTTCCCTTTTCATATCTTGTGCTTTCTCTTCATGGCCTGGCACTCTGCTACTGAGCACTGCATTATCCAAAGGAAGCCCTTCTCCATTCTCAAACTGCAGAAGAGTACATAGATACTGCTTTTAGCAGCAGCTGGATGAGTTACATATGAGGGCTCGAATGCTTATATTGATTACATGTAGAGCCTGAATGAATAAAAACTGACCTATGGAACAGGAAGGAATAAGATCTAGTCATTCAAAGCCCAGCCTCTTGTCTTACCTTACCACCACTCTACATAGTAACATTTTTCTTCCACATCTATTGTATGCCTATGCAATCTTTCCAATAAATTTAGAGTTTTCTACACAGTTTCTTCTAAAAATTCTTCTTCACCCATTCTTGTGTCCTGTCCTGTCTTGTTTCCTCTTCTTAACAAATCTTTTATTTTTCCTGCCAAATTGAAATTTCTCTTGAGTCGGCTGATTTCTTTACAACATCAAACACCAGAAAACCCCTTTGCTACCCACAATTAACATGTACTGCCAAAAATGTGAAGGTTTAATTTTAATGTATCTTATTTTCTAATGTTCCACTATCAACGATGCTGTTGGATGGATTGCATAGACTGGGTTCTTTTTGAGGTTTTGTCTACAAAAGGCTATTTTAAACAACTTTTTTATTATAATCAAACCAGACAAGAGCATAAATAATTCTTCCGGAAGCATTTTCTCCCCTCTTCTACTACCCCCATCCCCCCAACACTCCCCCACCCTCCAGTGCAGCATAAGCTATTTTCTACATTAATGGATCTTTGCGACTTTCCCCCCCATTTTTCAGTCATCTAATCACATTTGGGAATGATTTCTAGGCTCAGGACAGGGTTGGCTATTATGGTACTTTGCGAGAAACTGTTAGGATTTCTAAAATACAGCACTCTTCACAATGTTCCATATTTTTTTCCACAAACCCATACCACCATCAAATTTCTAATTTCATCTAAATGTTAAAATCAGTTGCTAAATATGTAGGAATCACTTCTCAATATGTGTAGGTGGCATTTTAGGAGGCCTTTCAGGAGACAAAAGGTCAGTAGAATAGTCATTTGGCTAAAATGAGGAAAACAGCAATAAATTATTTATGTCTGGTATTTTGTGAGAACAGCTTCAGTTGATAGATTTGTATTTTGCTTGGACCTAACCTACATAAACTGACTTGTAGGACCAGTTAATATGACAAAAATTAACACAATATGACATGTACACTTAGAGATTTATTCTAGTATAAGAGAAAAATTTTTTGAAAGATATGTACTACAAGTCCCTTGTGCCCACAGGGTCTGCACACTTGAAGTATAAATTCATAGTGTGCTATTTTTTCAGTAATGTTGAAAAAAAAGTTTTGAAAATTGTAACAGTAACAAGCATGGTTACTGAAGATACTATAGAGACCCAATACTGGAAAGTATTACCACTGCTATGACTAAACAGATTTCAAATTAAGTAATGCAAGTAAGGAAAATTTTACATGTTCTGGACAATTGGGTAGAGAAAAACAAGGACTTGTTCAGAGAAAGCAATTCATTGAAGTTTGGATGAAAAAATAGAAAATGGGTAAAGCATAAGCATAAGCATCGTCCATAATACAGCAAAACCAATCACAATAGTAAAACACAGAAGGTAACAAACAGATTTCAAATTAAGTAATGCAAGTAAGGAAAATTTTACATGTTCTGGACAATTGGGTAGAGAAAAACAAGGACTTGTTCAGAGAAAGCAATTCATTGAAGTTTGGATGAAAAAATAGAAAATGGGTAAAGCATAAGCATAAGCATCGTCCATAATACAGCAAAACCAATCACAATAGTAAAACACAGAAGGTAACAATTAATGCTAAGTCCATAATACAGCTAAACCAACCACAATAGTAAAACACAGAAGGTAACATAGTGATTAATGCTTACTGGATGAGGTGTCTTTTGAGCTTAGACTCTCTCTCTGCACAGTTGGGACTGCTTGGTCATTGATACCTCACCTGGCTGCAGGATTGCTGGATGAGGTGTCTTTTGAGCTTAGATTCTCTGTCTGCACAGTTGGGACTGCTTGGCCATTGATACCTCACCTGGCTGCAGGATTTTTGTCATGACAGGAATATCTGATTGCTTTTGTAATTAGTCAAATGCTTTCTAAGTTTTAAGCTGTCATCAAAGTACATTAATTCAAAGCCTTCCTTGAGGGGAAAAAAATTAACCAACAAACCAAAAAATACACTTGTCTCATTTCTTCAAACCAAGCTCCACACATTGAAACAGTATTTGGGGTACAAGTGCAGAGCAGGAGTGCCCTGCATAGTTCTATGGAGTCTGACAGCCAGAAAGGCTGAGGATTGCATATGCTTCTCTCATCAAAGGGCAGAAAGGCCCAGAGCATTATCATACAATATCATAGACATATGAAAAAAGTAAGGTTTTAATAAGTTTTCTGATTCTGAGCTAGAGCTGTGTTTTGCTATATAGCTGGGGTCAGCTTTAGGCAGAGAAAAGGAGGAATTGCATGTTTTAATTTTCTCTTGCAGTATGCTGTAATCATCTCAACAAATGTGAATTCAGATCGGTATTTGCACTTTTCCTTTGTGAGAAGGCTGATAAGTTCAATTAATGATCAGTGAGCCCTCCCCCAGAAAAGCACTGTTTACTCAGGATAGAAGCATTGCAATGAAAATGAAAATGAGGTGTAAGTGCCTGTCTTGCTTAGGAGTGATCTATTAATATCCCTAAGGAAATATAAATCTAAATCTCTTGCCTTTGACTGTTCACTCAACTCCTGCCCAGGTTTTGCCCTAACACACATCTCACACTAAGGCTGATGTATGCTGGGAGGAGCACCATGAGGTCAGTGTGAGAGCAACATGTAGGCAGGACAGGATAGACAGGAAGGGATAAAGGGCATCATGCAGCTGTTATCACCTGCTGCTTGCTGTCTCCTCCAGCCCTTGTCTCTTCCATCCTTGCATATTAATTGCCCAAAGTTCCTTCGGTGTCTGTTAATTTATGGAAATGACATAGACCAAACTTCTAAGCCAGAAGGTATAAATACATCAGCTTACCTAAGAAGATTTTGAAGCAGATCCAATGGCAGTCAGTCTGCTGAGGCTTTTGTTCTTTTCTGTGTGACTCAGGGGGCACTTGTGCTGTGAGGAAGAAGGAAGAATGAGCACTCCCACTCTTTGCAAGGTAAGGGTTTTGTTCATTGGTATGTGCATTAAAAGTTAGAGAACTTGTGAGTCGTGAATTACTGAAGTGATGGATCAGTGATTTCATGTTAGACTAGCCTGTACAAAGGAGATGTCTTGTTTTCTTTTCCTCAAAAAGTAAAGTTTAATTTACAGAGTATATTGTCCTGTAAATTTGAGAGGTTCAAATGGACCAGGACACTGCCCTTAGCACTTGTTACCTGTGCTAGAATCCCAGGCCAGTCTTTTGCAAACAGTGTATTTTCAGGCCAGGGCTGCCAGTTTTCTAAGTTTTAAGTCTTATTCCCTTGTCTGTCTCTCTGACTATGCTAACTATTTCAAATATTCCTTGTAGGGGAAAGATTTGGACAGTGGCACTTTGAAAGGGTTTTCACTTTGCATAAGAATTTGGTCTAACAGGCTCCTTTTCAAGACTCTTAGGAGCATCCTTTAGTTTACTGCCTTTTTTTTGGGCTCGCTGCTGACTGAATTCCTGGCTTATTGTATACCATTTATAGGCCTAACATGGCAGCCTTTTGTTATTCTATGAACTTATAGCATTTGTCACATAGGGTATTGATCACTCAGAACCAGGAATATTGAAAAGCAAGAATTTATTCAGGTTTTCTGTAAACTATACCAGTTCAATTATTCTGCATTTAAATAATTCAGTAAATAGAGCTATATTACAGAGTGCCATCCACTCTCCCTTACAAATTTCATTTTGATAGCTTTTTCCTAATGTTAACTTTCTAAATTCTTCTATTTATAACTGAAATCTCCCCTTACAATTCAACAGAAAAAAACCCCAGCATTTCTTGTAACAGTAATTTCTGAACTAGCATTTGCTTTCTCTTCTGTATATGGGGAATGGAGTTTTATTTAGGCAATGAATGTAAATCTCAGCTAAAACTAGAAAATGTTGCTGTCAAATGCTTATTCAATGCTATTTCGGTACTGGGATAACAAATTAAAAATTATAATAGCACATATTGCATCCTGCTGAGGATGCCTAAGTGGTCTGAAAACTACTATGAATTCAGCCACAAGAATCCTGTCAGGTATCACACACTTTAGCAGGAGACAAATCCACAATGCCATATGGTAAACTGGAACCAGATCCAAATAGAATAATTGTTTTGTGGCAAAGGAATAAGTTTTCTTTCACTGTATAACGTAGAAAGAGTAGCTAATTTTCACCCGATTGTGCTTTTACAATTTGAGGTAAGTTTAATGGGGTTTTGGCAGGGGAAGAGGGTTGGGGATCTTTTGTACTACTGCTATGAATAATGTTAATGCAAACAGGATCACATGCTTCTTTGGACCTTGATAGATGGTCAGACTATTATTTTTTTCTCTCAAACCATAGAACTGTATGATTCTATCTCCATTTAACTAGGTAATATGCTTTTTTTTTTCAGGCCATGACCTGTAAAGTAATAATGGAAAGGTTTTTCAGATAATGAGGTAGCAAAACCTTATCAAGCCTCCAGATTTATTGGCTCTGTTTACAGAAACATGGTGTGAAGGAGGTATACTACGAAGTTGTTTCTCAAACTATCTGTTTCTGTCTAGAAAATACTAGGTATGATTTAATTTGGGGGACTGTCCTTATCAGGAGATAGACATAAATTTACATTTTTTACTTATGGTTAACTTTGTTTTGCTTGTTTTGTAGGAGTAGTTTTTTTCTGGGTTAAGGAGAAAAACTATAGTCTAGGGAAGTTTTGGCTAGGCTGTGTGAGACATGAAAGCCATCAGTAGTAGTTGGTATGGTAATCAATTTTCCTTATGAGTTTATCACAAAACCATATCTACTTCTTATCTTTAAGTAGCATTTTATTATCATCTTAGAGCATCTGAAATTTTACTTCAAGACTACCTTTTAGCAGACTGTTTCTGTCCACTGATTACTCCCAAATGTGAAGTGAATGTTACATCTTTCTTTAAAAATGAGGTAGGAGTTAAAATTTTCTTTATTGAGGATTTTCTTTTCCATTCAGGCTATGTGAGCACAAAGAATATCTACTTTATATGAAGAAAATAATCAGATGATAGAAGTTTCTGACTGTACTGTAAATATGCAAAATGTGGTAAAAATGGTGAATCATTTCAATCAGAAAAGATCACTACAGCTGCTAAGCAAATACCCATGGAATGACTTAAGTCACAGTAGACACTGCAGAAAATATCACTTTTCTTCTTCATCAAAAGGAAAGGTTTGACCTGTATTTACAGAACAAGACTGGATCACTTGTTCAGCCTTTTTGTCCTAAAAAGTGAATCCTTTTTAATATATATTAAATTTATTCAGTGAAGGCCAGGAAGTTTATATAACACCTAGTCATCAATACTAGTTAGAAAGGCATAGAACACATTCTCATTACAGTCGGGGTTGCAGAAAAATGTAGCAGCCAAAAACTAAAGCTGTTGTTTTAAGTGTGAGTGAACTAAGTCTTGCAAGAGTCCTACAACTTGATAATGTTTCAGGGGGGACCATAAGACCTAAGACCAAGGTTCACTTTGTTAACAGAACAGCTGAGGATAATATACATTTCTTCTCAGAAATGACTGCTATAGAATGACATATATTCCTGCTTTCCTTAGCTGCAGAAATTTCAGCAATTTAATGAAAGCAAACACTTAAAAATGAAAGGTAGATGGAAGCACAGGAAATAAAAAATTAACTCCAACACCCTGAGTTCACTCATGTTGTAATCCACTGAAAACAGTTTCTTATCAGGAAAAACATTATGCTATTTTTCTGTATGTGAGGTTATCACCTACACTCAACAGCAGCATCCTCTGATATCAGACGTTTATAGAACTCTACCTGTAAAAAAGTCTAGCAGATAACCTTGAATGCATATTTCTTAGCTGGACAATTAATGGCCTACTGTCCAACTATTTTTTAAATAATGTGGTGGGAGTGATCTTATGTACTATTTTTTGATTTTGCCTTCACATCTAGAATCTCAACAGGCTGTCTTCACAGCTAGTCTGACTAAGCCAGCAGAGGTTTGTTAGCTCTGCACAGATATGGGTTCTAGGCCAGACAGTGTGAGCTGGTTACATTCATACTGCTTGTAAGGTTCAAATTTTGAGTTCAGACCAGTTGTCAGCCTGCCAAATTTTTCCTTACTTGGAGACTGACATTTATCAAGCTGTGATAAAACCCAAGAAGAAAGCACTGATATAATTTATCCAAAGTAAGTTCATTCAAGCTCAGTTGCAAAACAGCATATTTCCAGGTTGAACCAAATAAATTATTAAATAACAGACTTGAAATAGTCCATTGAAGTATCACTGAAATGATTAGCATCATATATACATAAAGAAATGGATGGAATTGGGTTTATTTAGCAGGGAGGAGAAAAGACAGGGGATGTAATTGCAGACATCCATTGCGTTGAGGTTGGGTTATGCAAAAGAGGGACACAAAATAATTTGAGCTGCACAATGAAAGGATGAGAGATAATACTCATATGCTACAACAAAGAAATTCCAGTTGGATACAAGGAAAAATTTCTTAACAAACAAATGCAGTGGTCAAGAACTTCAACAGGTGGACTACAGAGGGTGTGAAATCTTTATACTTAGAGATTTTCAAAATGAAATTAGAAAAGATCCTGAGCAAAGTAATCTAACTTTGAAAATAGTCTGACATTGCAAACTTGAACGATCCCTTCAGAATTCTTTTTTTCTATTATTTCTATGAAGTGTGTCCTGAACAGTAATGTGACCAGTTCTGGGCTCCCAGTACAAGAGAGATAGGGAGTCACTGGATAGAGATCAGTGAATGGCCACAGAGATGATGAAGCGACTGCAGCATCTCTCCTATGAGGAAAGGCTGAGAGAACTGGGACTGTTCAGCCTGGAGAAGTGAAGGCTTTAGGGTGATCTCATCATTGTATATAAATATCTGAAGGAAGATGCAAAGAAGGCAGAGCCAAGCTCTCTTCAGTGGTATCCAGTAGCAGGACCAGAGGCAACAGACACAGGAGGTTCCCTCAAAACATCGGGAAACAGTTTTTCACTGTGAGAGTGACCAAGCACTGGCACAAGTTGCCCAGACAGGTTGTGATGTTTCTATCCTTGGAGATATTAAAATGCTGTCTGGACATGGCCCTGGGCTCTAGGTGGCCCTGCTTGAGCAAGAGGATTAAACTATGTGACCATGTGACCTCAAGAGGTCCCTTCCAACCTCAGTCCTATCATGATTCTGCAATACATGCTATGTCAAAAAATCATTCTGGGACTATGTTGACTGTACAAATTAATCCTTTGATTTTCTCTTCTATTTTCCCATGGTTACAGATCTAAATGATCTGAATGTCCATGGTATCCAATATTCACCGATTGTTTGTGTCCAATTTATAAAACATATAAGTTTTATTACATAGTTATTGTTGATTACTTGACAACTAGTTGCATACATATCAGTGAAAACAGAGGTACTAACTATTCGTGATCTTCAAAGGCTTTAATAGGATTAATTTTAAAAGTGGCATTTGTTTTAGTCATAGTAAGGCATTATTCAAGATAATTGTGGAAATGTCTTGCTAGGTCACTGAAAATACTGTATAGCCAAACTTCCAAAATAAATTGAAAACCATCTCCTTCCCTCTCTCCATCACAGCTACCTTTTGTCCTGTGCTCACAGAAAATCCAAGGAAAATAAATTAATCTGAACTTCAAACTTGGATTCAAATTGAATGCATTTGGCAATATAAATTTATTTCCAGTTTGAACTCTAATACAGAGTTCTATCAAGGTTAGGTAATAATCTAAAGAAAGAAAAACTGGTGATATCTGTTGGTCCCTGAGACAGTATCAGCAACGCAATTAAATAATTGAACTGTTCTACCTTATCCTGGAAAGAGTAAAAAAAAATCAAATGGAAGCAAAAACAAATGCAAACCAAGCAACTGTATGTGACATGGTTATGACACTCTTAGGTTTATTTCTTTAATAATGTTGGCTATATAATCCAAAAGCTCAGGTGAACACCTAGGTCTGTTTGTTAACAAGACTCAACTACAGTAGAGGTCTTTGCTGTCTGAAGAACCCTAAACTTTCTGTAAGTTTTCTCTTTGTTTGCTGAGTGGCTTTTTATCTTCTTTGAAGAGTTTTCATGCAATAAACCAGAAAAATAAACAGAGTTTTTCTGAGGAATCCATAAGCAATTCACCAAGGTACACAACCTAACAAATTAATTTAACAAACAAGTTGGCTGATAAGGATTCCTTTTTGGTTTTAAGATCATTAGAAATTTTTTAATAGGCTTAGTTTACAATCATGTTCATTTATGTTTCCCTTAATTATTTTTAGAAGCATTTTTACTACAAATGGAATTGAAGGAAAAAGTACTTTTCCATACATCACATTTATTGCTATAGTGGCATGCCACAGCCCAGTTCAGTGTACAGATTTCTGTTTTGTCCACATCCTTGCCAGCAAACGGAGGAATTGGGATGAATCTGTGTTTGGATTTTTGTGATGAATTGACCAGTTTTCTGGGTGTTTTTAACAAATAGCAGGAACTAGACAATGGCAATGCAACAGGACTGGGGTAAGTAAGTACATTAAGAACATCACCAGCTGAGAATATTAGCACAGAGTAAGATTCTCTGTGGTTATTGGGACCAAAAAATAATTTAAGTATTCAAAGTTTTTAATATGCATGTCCAAAATTTGGATTTTTTTCTCAAGCCCCCATTTAACTGTTGCAAACATGGGAACAGAAGTGGGAAGTCCTTCTTGGATGTCTACCTGAATTCATAATTCCAAGGTTTGTTTGAAAGTTCTGAAACCTTTTCTCATAGTAGGCTTCATATTTCATGAACAATGCTTCATGTATAGTGAAACATCCCAGGAAGGTATGGCTGAAAAACTCATACATTTAAGTATGAATCAATAAGTGCAAAAGGAAAAATACGTAAAATATGTAGTTCCTGAAGCAGAAAACAGTACCAATTATTCCCTTTTCTAAAACACTTGGTTTAATGATTCATTTGTGATTAGTCTCTAACCAAATAGACCTTGGATTATCTACACAATGGCACACCACCCATAAGATTTCTGAAAAATGTCTCTAGAACCAGACAGCCAGAATATGATTTACTTACAGCAAGCACTCTTGTAGAAAATAGGACATGCAGACTTAGATTCTCTTACTTAAGTGAAAGAGCTGTCTAAATGATCTGCAGTTGCATGAGTGGCATCAGTAGCATTAGATGGCTTTAGTAACCAGTAGTGTAACTGTGTTGGTTCGAAAAGCAAACTGGTGAGAGACTCTGAGTCAGAAGTACAATTTAATATGAACAACACAACAAAACAACACAAATGCAACAGTACAAAAAAGAAAATAACCTGACAAAGTCAGAAAATAACCTGACACCCTGTCAGTCAGGGTGTAGTAGTAGTCGGATTAAATGGTGGCTGCAGTCCTCCTGGAGTGATGGGTCTGTTGGAGCAGTGATCCCACAGATCCGGTTCTCTCCTGAAGGTCCAGCAGCAGCTCTTGTCCTCTGGGAATCCAGCAGGCAAAGGGCTCCCTGTGCTGGTCCAAACCCCAGCTTATATCCCTGTGAGCATGTTTGGCTCCCCATCCCTTGGGTGAGTCACCTCACCATGGGACTAGGCGATAACAATCACTGGGAGGATGTGCCATGCATGGGTCCTTGACAGCCCATTAATCAGAGACAGCCCCCTGAGGGAGCCATCATGATTGCCCTGGGGGAGGGACAAGGTGATAACCATCACTGCCCCACCTGCTTTAACAGCTTGTGGAGATGATAATGGAATACATACCATGGATACCCCCCATGCTGCAACCCAGGACAGTAACACAGGAGACCTGCTTTGCTCTTTGAAAGAATGGACATGTGGTGGGTCTACCTTGACAAGAAATTTTTATCTCTGGCTTTCTAAGATGAGACAACTCCAGATGTTACCATATCCCACTTCCAGTCCTCCATCTATATTTATACCGGAAATCGCCAGGGCAAAACTGAAAGAATGGCCTCTACCATTTGGTTTCTAGCACATCCCTTTGGCACAGTTTTGGCCTGTGCCAGTTAGCATTGTCTGTGTCACTGCACACTTCAAGGGATGTTATGAACCAAGAACTTTTACCAGCTGACATGTTGTGTGTGGTTTCCCAGGGAATGCACAATTGTGGGCCTGCCTTTTAACTCCAGAGCTATAGAACTGACTCAGGCTGTTTTAAACCCTTTGTGTTGGTTCCAGATCTTAAAGCCTGTAACTGATAGTTTTGACACCCAATGCTACAGGTTTAGCCCTGACTCAAACTAAACCTCTCTCTCAATAAATTTGCACACATCTCACTCATTGTAAGAGCCCAACATTTAGTCCTTAAAACACTTCAGGCTGGCAAAGTAAAAGCTGAGGTTTTGGGTTTCAAAACTTTGAACTACTTTCTCTGATGATCATAGGAAAGGAAAAGCCCATCTCTGGATATGTTAAATAATCAGGATGCAACCCAAGAACATTTCTATTTTCAAACACTCAGGGAGTCAGGCTGCTCCATGTCTTGCTGCCAGGTCAGCAATAGGAATGGAAGCAAACGTAGTCTTTCCACTCATTTGTCCTTTTTGTTGTTTCATACTTGCCAAGTAATTCCAACTACAATGCCTTGGGTAGTGCTAGGATTTCTTAACTTTCTAGAAAGGAAGAGACTGGTACATGATGCTCAGCATAACTGTGGCTTTGAGAGTGATCATTCTTGTTTATCTATATATTTCCATTTTGTAGGAAACTATTTTCCATCCTGAGAAAACGAGGTGAATTTAGTGTTCTTCTCCCCAGTTACTTCTGTTTCTCTTTTATTCATTTATGATTGGGGCATTAAAGCACTGAATGGATTCTTCATTTTATTTTTATACAAGAACATAAATACACACTGCAATTGTGTCCCATGGATTCACAGTTGAATGAAATGCTAAAGTGTTATCTTTTTTATGTGAAGCTCAATTTTGTGAGCTAAGCAGTAGTAAATCAAGGACTCAGAAGATCTGCTTGATTTGAAAGATAATTGCAAATACTTATGAGACTTTTAAAAATTGTGATTTATTACTGGGCAGTCTATATTCAAATGTATTAATAATATTCTGAAGTAATGCAAATTCTTGCCTGTGAGAAAAGGATTCATAAAGACAGTGTTAGTGTTTTGTGACATGATGAAATGACAGCTTTCACTTCAGTGTATGTAAATTGCTAAAAATGTGGTGTGACACCTTTGCTTTGCTGTCAAAGGTTTTCCATCTGTGAATATGCCCAGTCTCCCCTGTTGCTCAGTAAGACAAATAGAATATTTTGGGTTTTAAGGAAACAAATAAGGAACTACCATCTCAGTTTGCCACTTTAAACACCTTTCTTTTGCTCCACTGACACTAGTACGTATGGAGAACAAGCCAACAATCAAGGTGAAGAATACAAAATGCAAGAGTGTTTACAGCGAGTATTCAGAGTAGTCAAGATAATAGTGGTTAGGCTGCTCTAGAAGTGAGCAGGGTGGAATCTAATTTAGGAATGGATTGAGATTAATGAGATACAAAATGACTAAGCAGATAAAGGGCCTAACTGAACTGAAAATGGCTGGGAAAATGTAGACTCCATATGGTTCCCAGTGCCTTTCTCTTTCTTTATACAAGTATTCAGAAAGAGACTGTTAAAAAGAGTGTGGGAGAAACCAAATGGCTTGGGAACATCATGGCCTCATTCCAAGTTTCAGGGAAGACTTCAGTGCTTTGTCTCTGGTTGTGTTAAGTCTCTCTCCAGGTGGATAGATCTCACTCGAGGTTCCTCCAGCACATTTCTGGTCGATCATCTGCAAGTGAGTCTTTTACACAAAGATCTGAATTTTGCCTATATATAGATACTAAGCAGTTTGTTCATTTTGAGGAAGCTAATGTCAGAAACCTTAATGAGGATATACAATTAATTGATGGAAGCATGGTTCAAACAATGGGTACAAAAGACAGAAATTCCTTCACACGTACCAGTGATTGTTATTAAGGCATAATCTTTGTTTACTTTTAGCTTTAACCTCTCTCCCCTTTAAATTATGCAGTAGTTTTTTTCCAAGTAAAGGTCATGAAATGATGCTACACCAAACAGGTGTTGCGTCAGCACAGTCAGGGTAGGGTGAGGGGCACTTCAGGCAGCTTCAACCCCACTTATCCAGCACCTCCCTGGGAACAGGACAGAAGCATGTGGGAAGTTAGATGGGGCTGGAAATGTTCTCCCAAAGGAAGTGATCTGGAAGGGGGCAGCCCTCAGCTGAATTACCTCTGAGCTGGCCCTGAGCTCCAGCAGCCAAACCTGCAGGAGGAGAATAAGTCCAGGGTTTTGACACTTACCTCAGTGCTAGCAAACTCTGTGGAAATCAAAGGGACCTAAGCCTAGTCCCTCAATGTATCAAAATAATGTCAGAAAAGTCCTATTGCTGTTGATAGTTCTGCCATTCTCCTTAAGAAAAAAAATGAAGAATTATAATCTGCTTTCTGTTTCTAGCAAATTATTTTCTACTTATTTTTCATCCATTATAATTTCAAAATCTTTTTTGCATGTGCTTATTTAATAACTTCTATTTGTTTGCTAGTCTTTACAATGAACTTCTGGCCTGTCTATGAATTATATAGATTAGTGAATGTCTTTCGTTTAATTGGAATATTACTTTCTATAATCCTTGATGTTGAGTTTACTTACGCTACACTAATATTTCAGAAAATAAAAGAACATTTAGGATTGTTGATATATTGTTAAGGCCTGCAGAATCTTTAAATCCTGGTTTTGTATAAAAGAATAGGATTGACAGGTGGAAGGTGGAGAAAGACATCTAGATTGCCAATTGTATTGTAAAAATCCTCTTTCATCTGTCAGAGTTCTTTTTTCCTGAAACAGATTAGGGTTTTTACATATTGTCTTTTCTCTTAGCAAGGTGTATTTCTGTCCCCTGTCAAGGCAGATGGAAAATCATTAGAATACGAGGAATTAGACTCTCCAGCTTCACCATTAGTATTACAGGCTGAACTGAATCAATTATAACAATTACTTAGTAACAAGAACAGGGATGTAATAAACTATAAGTTGTGATTATAGTAACTGCAATTTCACTATAAAATTAAGCTAGGCCAATGACTGTGGCTTTGTTGGCTCTAGGGGCCAGACAATGTTTGTTCCTTAGGCTGAGATTCTTTTGGCACAAGACATAGAGTATGACAAATAGGCTAGTTCACTGGATTCAAATGCATTTAGCTATTCAACACCAAACAGTATTTCATTTGTAAATATGAGGGCACTCAAAGATCTGGTAAACAATGGATGCAAAAAATCAGACACAATGATAAAGATGCCAGTTATAAAAATTTGGGCTTTTAGGCTTTTGTGCTGGTTTGAGCTGAAGTAGAGTTAACTTTCTTCATAGAGGCTAGTATGAGGCTATGTTTGGGTTTTGTGCAGAACACAGAGTTGATAATGCAGAGATGTTTTTGTTATTGCTGAGCAGAGCTCACACAGAGTCAAGACCTTTACTGCTATTCGTACTGCCACACTGGCAAGGAAGCTGGGGATGCATGGGAGACTGGGAGGAGACACAGCTGGGACAGGTGACCCAAACTGACCAAAGGGATATTCCATACCATAGGACATCATGCTCAGTATATAAGGAGGGAGGAAGAAGGAGGAAGGGGGGACATCTGGAGTGATGGCGTCTGTCTTCCCAAGGAACCGTTACGCGTGATGGGCCCTGCTCTCCTGGAGATGGCTAAACACCTCCTGTCTGTGGGAAGCAGTGAATTAATTCCTTGTTTTGCTTTGTTTGTGTGTGCAGCTTTTGCTTTCTCTATTAAACTGTCTTTACCTCAACCCATGAGTTTTTGTAGCTTTTACCCTTCTAATTCACTCACCCGTCCCGTTGGTGGGGGAGTGGGTGAGAGGCTGAGTGGTTCTTGGCTGCTGCTGGGGTTAAACCACATTGGAAATGTGTTGACCAAAACTATAGGGGGAAAAAATGGATGGGAGAATCATGTTATAGGAAATCCCACATTTCTTGAACTTAGTCTGGAGCTATAATTATACTCTAATACAAATACTGTCCTTTATCTATGACCAAGATGCTGAGGCAGCAATCATTGGATAAGAGTCTGTTTTATAGAAGTAATGAACTATTGAAAAGTTAATAAGTATTTGTACATTATACTTCTATTTATATACTATTTTAAATTTGTCTTTGTCAGGAAAATTGGACTATAAAATTATTTCCTCTTTGTTTTATGTAAAAGGAAATGAAGCATTCTTTTCTTTAAACCTACAGCCTTCTTTTGGCCTGAAAACTATCCTTATGGTAAATACAGGCTTCTTTGCTGAAATTCTAGGCAAGCTTTTAAACTTAGTTGTTGGCTTATCTTTTAACTGCTTCTTCCATTATTCAAAAACATTTTAATAGATTTAATTTTATGTTTGTATCTCTGATTACATTTCCTATTTTATTTTTTGGACATGGTTTTGTCATGCCCTTTGCAGAGACACTGGTTAGCTGCTAAATCTCCACTCCATCCCTACCTATAGGTTGCAAAGAGACAGACTTAGTTACAAAGAAAACCCTCATCACAAGTGCCTTTGAAAATGGCTTAGCAAGAAGAGGAAGAGAAGGTGTGAGAGAGGATATAAATGTGTAGCTGTATAATTAAGAAGTCATATAGGAGATTAGAAACTGATTGGAAAAGGCAAGGGAGAATACAGAGCAGTACCATTTGGGTAAAACATATTGTCTAGCTATTCCTCTCCTTATTTGTATTCAAGAAACAAAGACCCAGAGAAAATACTATCTCCCTGATGAGCTGTTAACACTTGCCAGTATTTCCAATGAATAGATAATAGCTTTCCTGTAACACTGGGAGAGAATTAAGTTTCAGTGTGTGATAACATGTATACGTAAACGTATTCATATATATATATTTATCTAGATTCATATATTAGTGTACATGTTAATAAAGCATTACATAATCTATACTACTAGTATAGTATATATGTGTTAGAATGTCTATATATGCACACATACATACCTGCAATATACATATATACAGACATAAATATATAACATTATATGTGTACTTGTATTATGTCTTTACATATATGTAAAGAAATAGACACAGTTTTGCCTTTTGCCTGAAAAGTGTGGCTAGCAACAGAGTTATTTTGAATTGCCAAGTATCAGAATGGCTGAGGACATCACCTTTCCAAAATCTAATCTGATTAAAACTTTGTGCATGATCTGCCTCTGGTACACCAGCAGCTTGTTGCTGAAACAGAAGTGACTAAATCTAAGTGTAGAAGGGGAGGGAGAAGGGAACAACCTTCAGCTGGTCCTTTTCCCCAAGTGCTAGACAGTCCTTGCAGTACAATTTAGAGATCTCCACTTTTCTTAACTGATTTCTCAGTCTGAAAATTAAAGTTTCTACCGAGCATTATTCAGAATTTAGGAATTATAGAGACACCCAGGAGACTATATAGACAAAGATACGTGTTAGAAGAAGGAGTAAAATAATTCTTTTGCATGCTTACTTTCAAGATTAGTGTTTATGAATTAAAAATTTATTTGTCTTGAATAAACAATCCACTTCACATTAGGGAGGTTCTTCAAGTGAAGGTACTCTACAATGCTTCCTTGCCACACCTCCTACATCAGAATTCGCATGTAAGCAAAAACATAGGCACTTCTCAATTGAAAATTACCCCTCCCTCAAAAAAAAAGATTGGAAAACAAGGCTTTCACCTTTCTCAAGGTCTCTCATTTCTGCTAGGAAAGTCCTTAACCCACTAAGCTCTTTTTCTCCAGCCTGCTAGCCACTAGCTTGCCTCCCTGAGCTCCTTGAATCACTTCTTAAAAAGCAGAGATAAAGACAAGAAAAGCCTGTGGAGGGTTACATAGGGATCTGTGCAGGAGTATGTGGACTTGAAAGAGGAAAAAGTGGCATTTCACACCGCTCCCTGCCGTCAGGCAATGGTACCACAGGGAGCTGGTGACAAAAAGTGAGACTTGGATGTGGAATGGGCTGGGTATTGGTCGACCGGGGGGAGTAAAGGCTGAATGAAACCCGTAAAGTGTTTAATAATACTATATACTTGTAGAGAAAAAGGTAATGGACAACCTTTCTTCTGCAGAGAAATTGTTTAACAACCACAGTGGTTGTATTGGTTGGAGGGAGGACTTAACAGAACCACTGAATTATTAAATGTTCCCCACTCCCTGCACGACAAGCTGAAAGACTCAAACACAACCTTGGCTAAAAAAATGCTGACAAAATAACAAAGGGGTCTTTGCCACTTAATACATATTTAGAAAAACAGACACGATTTTCAAATACCTTTGTTTATTTCATTCAATTTGGAGCTATGTAGCCCTGTTAGTTGCATACTGGGGGATTATAAAAGTGTGCAGGCAATGTTATACAAGTATGTGGACCTGAAGAACCTATGAGAGCAATTTGGATAACACATTTGAGGCTTTCAGAGGCATGAACAGAAATTGTCTTCCCTGTTTCTCAGCTACTCTGTAACTTACAACAGAAGACG